>NC_045765.1:171493716-171666216 GCF_008692025.1 Phocoena sinus | reverse complement strand
CACAGGCCTGATTTGTTTTGTTTTGTTTTATCCAATTCAAATGTCAATCCCAATTCATATTTAGATACTAAGTTTGGAAAGACTAGAAGGAAAAAATTAAAAAACATAAGAGGAGTGGAATCATTCATGTTTAAAAAATAAGAAGTTGAGCTCGCATCGAAAGGTGGAGGGTGAACCCTGCTTCTGCCCATGCCAGCCACATGGATGAAGTAAATCCCACCTACCTGGCCATCCTCACCCCTGCAAGGAAGGGATGGGCCCTCCGTTGGGAGCCGTGTATTGCAGCAACACCTCGGCTGTGCACAGAATCCAGAGTGTGATTAGCCCAAAAGGTAAATGATGTTTTAAAAGAGGGTCAAGAAAAGATAAATCCTGCCCCTTCAGTCCAAGTGTTTCCTAAATTCATCGTTGGCGAATGAAGAGGGTGAGAACAGAAAAGGTGAACGGGGTGGCACCAACCTGAGAAGCGTGAGCGCGAACAAGAGGAGGGGCTGAGATGAGGGCAGGAAGAAAAAAGACAGGAAAGAGCAAAAGAGAAAAATAATGTGTGTGCACAAGCGTGGAGATTCTTCGCTTTCCAGAGGAGCAGTGGTTTTAAGGTGTAGGTACCGGACAGATGAGAGAGACGCCGATAACACAATCCATTCCTTACTGGGAAACGTGGGGAAAGCACGTGGCCTGTCAGCCAGAAACAGGGGCAGACCTCGATCAGGTGCAGCAGCGAGATTCTCTACCACGAGATGAGTACAAGTCACCCATTCTCTGCTCTTCCATGGATCGCTAATCAGCAAACATTGATCTGTCCTTTCAGCATGAGTGCACTGTTATAAGTTTATCAGGAGCTCAAGAACACAGGAAGCTAGAACCTCGGCCTTCTCAAGCTGGGAAGAAACATGAGCCCTCACTGCACTCCTGCAGGAAACAAGACTGAGTTGAAATAAATGGGACGGAGGCAGGAATCTGCAGGCTTTGATGAACAAAGAAAGGAAGGCACTGCCATCTGGCGCATCCAAAGACATCCCGGGATGGGAGTCGGATGCTGGCTGAGAAGATGGACCCTGGTTGGCCGAACTCTGAGAAGCCTTTGGACTTTGTGCTTCATCTCTTCTCCTGGATGGTGAGAGTCTGCTAGGCTGCTGATGCCCAAACATTCTTCATGGGTGGCTTTGCTTTTTCTCACAAGCCTTAAGTGTTAAGGTTCTTGAAATTCTATGTTTAAGTGTTCCCTATAGAATTCTACCAGGTAGATAAAGTCACTTATTATAGAAAAGTTGCTTTGGTTTGGGGGTAGAAGTCTGATTTCAGAAATTACCTCTTCTGCTGTAAATTGTATAAACTTGACTCCTGGGACTAGACTAGAGTCCAAACTCTGTTTTTTTTCTTCACGTGGGTAAGATTGCAAGGACTCGGACGTGCATAGTCCTGCCCCAGATGAGCGGGTCCCGCACTGCTCCTCCTAGTAAAGGTGCATTGAATCTACTCATTAGGACCATTTATCCCAAGATGGGGCCAAGATCCAGAGGCCGAGGTCCCCTCCCCACCTTGCTCCCCACCCCCTCTCCCCTGCATCTCCTTCTTAGGGGTCTTTGATTTCAAAGCCAGCTCTGCTCATCAAAGAAAGAGGAAGGGGGCATGGCTCAGAGTAGCTAACTACTCAGGACCCTCTTCCCCCACATGCCCGGATCTCACATGTTCCCCTTTAGTTTCTCCCATATAAAAGAATAATAGAGAAAAAAATGATTAAAGTATATTCTGGATAAAAGAGGTATAGACATGTCTCACTCCATCCGTCCTCACACATTCTGAGTCTTCATTCCCGTAGAGTTTGCATAACGGAAAGGAAAACACCCGCCATGGTACAGGATGTAATTGACAGCCATATCATGATTTTGTTTCCACATTCCCAGTGTGGAGAGTTAGAACATAAATAGCGCGAGAACGTCCATTGGAATAATTTACTATTCATCATGAATTATAAATGACATGATGTACTGTTCATACATGCCTAATTTAAACTTAAAATTTAGCCCTGTAAATTGGTTATTGAGTGATAAGGGCATGGCCATTTTTCTTGGGGCTGGCGTTTGGCTCTGCCTGGGTTTCACCTCTTGTTTGGTCGTCTGGGCTGGCTGAGGAGCCCCGTGTGCCAGCAGCCCCGAGACGCACGTGCTGTCAGGCCTGCTGGTGGATGGCCGAGGGGAGATCAGGCCATGTTTCCTCCCTGAATCCAAATGAGTCTCGCAGCTGGAGAGGCATCAGTGGCTGATAATGGCCTAACAATCTCCAGCACTAACAGATATGACCTCGGCAGCAGTGACAGGAATGCGAAATGCAGGCTCATCTCCACCCGGAGCTGGGCCGAGCTTGCACGCTGCCACAGGAGCTTGGAGCTGACTCGAAGAAGAAAATGTCCTCAGATGAAAGGAATAAGGCAAATCAGTGCGTGGCTAGTTGCACGACACCCTCTTTGTGGTACAATAGCTTACTCTCCTCCAGCACCCAAGAAAAGAAGTTTGCTTACAGGGATGCTTAAAATGACGGCGGACTTTGCCACGTAGGTTGTTCATTAAAGGAGGAATCGTGGGTCTGTTCATCCCTCGACACGGTTTCAAACCAAATTGTCTTGTCTGTGCACCTCTGATGCCCGAGGAAAGAGGCGTGAGCCATCGGAGCTCATGGTTGGTGTGGAGCCCTCCTCCACTCCCAGCTGAAGACCAGTAGCCTCAGGGGACATCTCCCTTCTGTGTTGTATTTGGAAAATTTTTGTTTACCTGAAGTTCACGTGTCCATGGGTTGCTCAGATACCATGCAGTCAACATGGGCTGGGCATCTACCCAGTGCACTGGGCTGGAGATACAAAGGGACCCGTGAGGAGCTCCATCCCCCAGCCAGAGAAGGACACAGGGATCTGGAGGGTGGTGCCGGGTAGCAGGAATTAGACAGAGGGACCCTCTGCAGGAATGTGGCTGGATGACCGGCTTGGGAAAGTCTTCTGCTCTGGGTTCAGATGAACTTTCCCCTCCTCTAAGGAAATAACAGCACTAGGTCTGCTTCACCTTTATGGGACAACAACAAGTATTCCGGTCTTAAACAAATGAAATTGTGCAATATGTCAGTTGCATGTGGACCATCCAGCCACTGAGATCTGAGCCAGGACTCCGGAAAGTGAAAGCCCTTCCCAGCCCAGCCTGTGCTGTGAGACCCTGTTACCTACACAGGCAGGGTTGACCCCGTTGACCTTCAGGGTCTTAGACTCCAAAAAAATACAGAGCATGTAATAAAACCTTTAAAAAAGGGGCCTTCTCTTATGGAGAAGTTATATCTAATGCTGGACAATGGTGATGCTTTGGGAAACATAAAACAATCAGAGAAGAAAGTAATTGTGCTTTTGCACGATTGCCTATTCTCAGAGGCAACTCTAATGGCTTCTACACGGAGCAATGATAGTTACGCATAAAAGATCTACTGATTTTAATTTCATCTTGAAAGACATATGAATGTAAAATATATTTGTGGAATGCAAACGTATTATACCATAAAGAACAGACAATCTAAGTGCGTGTGGCCAGCACGAGGCCGGGGAGCAGAAGCGCCGTCAGGATGGACACGGCCTGCCCCAGCTTCTGTCCGAGGGGGATGCAGCCGCGTACAACACATGCACACACACATTTACACACTCTCTCTTACACACTCAGACACACACAGGAGAAGGTAGTCTGCCTGCTCTCCAGACTCTGCCTATGATATCCGCAAAATGAAGGGCCCACAAAGGCCAATCACAAAATACTGGGAGGGATTTTGTTTGCTTTTTTGCCTTTTTAAAAAGTTACAATTTCAATCTGAGTTGATTTCAACTGATCCTAGCCATACAGAGACTTCTCTTTCTCCAGCTCCGCATGGGAGGCTGGGGACTGCTCAGTGGGGCTGGTTTCCCTGCCAGGAGCCCACATCAGACCCGGCAGCAGTGCCCGTGTGACGCACGTGTCTACCAGGTACCCTGTGAAGGCCCATGAGGACCATTTGCAACCTTCGTGGTTGCCGAGGCCCATCCCGATCCTTTAATGACATTTGCTGCTCCAGATGTCTGCGGTGGGGGAACATCACCCCCTTTTCTAAAGTCACAGTGACAATCCTGGCTCACAACCCAGAGGAATACTGGCGTGTTGGTTCCCACAGCTCCTGAGGTGCCCACCACCACACCCCAGAGACACAGACAGACCCACCTCGGGATCCCCTCCCCAGGCTTGCCCAGAAGCGGAGGAGCTGGGATGTCTAGTGCTTGGACAGACCAGGAGCCCCCTTTAAGGATTCCAGTTACTAGGAATCCACCCATCTAGCACAACAATCACCAGTGCCGCCGTCCAGATGAGGGTCAGAAAAGCATTGCGCTCCTGGATCGGGGGCTGGGATGTCTTGGGACCAGGCAGTCAGTGCAGGAAGAGTCAGGTCCCCCAGGAGTGTGTGTGTGTGTAGTGTGAAGGCAGACACAGCCATCCTGCTGGGTCCACAGGACACCTCCTAGCCGATGGTGACGGTCCCCAAAAGCGCGGTCCACTGGGTTGGGAGCCGTAGCTCCTATCTAGGTAAGAGGAGGTGAGAAGTGTTTCTTGCTTCCACCAAAGTCAAAAACAGGAAAGGAGACCCACACAGTCTGGAGACTGCCGAGACCCAAGCCTGCTCCCTCACAGAAAATACCACCACGCAGATCCCGGCGAGGCAGGCCTGGCTGGCGGACTTCCTGGGAGCTATGGTTTGAACCAGGTCTAGAAGAGAAATAGGGTTTTGCCTGTTGGGGAAAAAGGAAGGAAAACCCAAAGAGAAAATGACTCTCCCCATCATTTGGTTTCACACTGCAAAGCCCTCATGCACGTCTCTTCCCTGGCCTTCTATACTGGTCTCCAGGCTTCTGACCCAGCCTCAGCTGTTTGCTTCCTTGCTTCCCACCCCCTTGAATATATTTCAGTGGATTTTCAAGACCAGAAAATAGATGCTTTAAAATCCTATCCCGGAAACAGGATCGATTACGCTGAAAAGGACATTTGAAAGAGAGGAGCCGGTAGCTCAGAAATAAAGGCTATTAGAAGCAGGAAAAATACAAAAATAAGTAGAGAGTACAGAGAGTAACAGGATTGGAGTCAAGGGTGTTCTGAACGAAGGAGACCCCACAGAGACCCCGAGCCTTGATTTTAAGCTCTGAGAGACAAGCCGCGCCCTTGGCGGGAGGTGGGAGGAGCTGGGCTGTGGCTGTGCCCACCCCACATCCGTCCATGCTCTGAAAGCCTATGGCTCAGGCTCACCCCCTCAGAAATACCCTCCCAAGTGCCACCTCCTCACCCCCCCCTCCCCTTTGAGCTTCTCCCTCCTTGAGTGTTTGCATCACAACCATTTCCACGCAAGTGTGTCCATCACATATTCTGCTCTAATGATTCATGGTTGTCTATGGCTTGTTTTCCCAACTTTGGAGGCCGAGAGGCCTTTTGCTTTCACCCTGGAGCCTAGCATCCTGTTGGACCGATAACACTGCATCAGTGGAGTGGCCAGGATAACCTGTGTGTTTATTTCTCCCCGTTTACTTACATACTTACCATCTCAGTGCATGAGGTGGGCACTCACTTCTTGACTTAAAAGATGCAATCTCAGGCTTCCCTCGTGGCGCAGTGGTTGAGAGTCGGCCTGCCGATGCAGGGGACACGGGTTCGTGCCCCGGTCTGGGAGGATCCCATGTGCCGCGGGGTGGCTGGGCCCGTGAGCCATGGCCGCTGAGCCTGCACATCCGGAGGCTGTGCTCCGCGACGGGAGAGGCCACAACAGTGAGAGGCCCACAGAACAACAGTGAGAGGCAAAAAAAAAAAAAAAAGATGCAATCTCTGCTGTTTGGTGGGTTCTTCTCTCTCCACCCGCATGCTACCTGGCGGTTTAGCCATGCCTGCTGGGCACACAGAGTGGACAAAGGGGAAGATCGCATAGTTGGACACTGTGGACCCAGAGGCCGTGAACAAACATCTCCTTGAGCAACAAAATACAAAGTAACTATAAGGGACTAAAAATAAATGTGTGCATGTGCAACTGGGGCAAATTCTGGGCAACAAAATACAAAAAGACCAAAAAAACACAACTTCTGAAGAGCTGGGAGCAAAAGCGGGGGACTGTGCATGCCCCTGCACACATCACCACCAAGGGGCTGGGCAAGACCCCCAAGCTACCCCTCTGGCCCAAACCCTGGATCCACCCCTACCCTCACCCCATATAAGGAACCAGCTCGCACTGCCCCCACCCCCCGTCAGGGAACAAGCATGGAAACCTGTTACTTGTTTTTGTTTCCTCCTGCGGCCCCAGGGGCCCAAAAAAAGCCTTGCCTGAATTTCTCAACTGGCCTCTTATCAATTTCTATTAATTGGGGAAGGCCAAGAACCCTTGTTGGTATCAGGAAGAGACTCTGTGCTTAGGGGCACGGGGCACCGTGCACTTCTCAACACCCCATCAAAGCCCCTCCCAGTGGAGCGTCTGTCCACACTCACAGCGGTCCGGGATGTACTGATTTTCTTAAAGCTTACTATTGAATATGCATCTTGGATTTTTTCTGTCTTTTCCACTCATTTCAGTAGGGCCCAGTGAGACATCATCAGATACTTGGGGGAAAGGTAGCCTGAGTTTGTAAAAATCTAAGAGTCTAATTTGAGACACATCAGCCCCTTCTTTTGTAAAGATCACGCTGGGGTTAACTTCAGCTTCGGAGACCGGCTGACGTGCATTGAGGATGCAGCTCTGGTGCTTGCTTGCTGTGAGGCCTTGGTCAAATTAGCACACTCGTATGACCTGGGCATTCTCAACTGTCAATGGAAATCACCACAGTACCTACCGAGCGGCATTCCTGTGATCACTGAGCAAAATGTATTCAAGTGTGACGTTCTTAGAACTTTGCTTAGCCCACTCAAAGGTATCAACACCTGCTATTTTTAGGAATAGTTCATGAGGATCTAAGTTTTTCAAATAGAAGTTCTACATACATTGGTTTATTGACATACTTGAATTTAGAAGGTACAGGAGCATACCAAACCCATGTTGACATTCTCGGGGGACCATGGCTTCTAGTCAAACTTTATAGTCTATCAACCTTTATGTATAATGTGTATGTTATTTCATGGAAGCCTCATCGCTGCCCTGTGATCTGCATAGTTTATCCAGTCTCTAGATGAGGAATCTGGGACAGAGGGGGCTAAAGTACTGCTGTAACCAACGGAGTTTGGGTGGGAACTCTGTCTCCAGGATCCTTCACACTTTTATTAGTCAGGATTCTCCAGAGAAATAGAGCCAATAGGCTCCAATATAGACCAATAGGTTACATATACACATATATGTATATTACACGACATTTCATATCAATATATATCGCGTGAAGAGACTTATTATACAGAATTAGCTCCTGTGATTACGGAGGTTGAGAGGTCCCCAGATCTCCTGGAGACCAGGAGAGCTGGTGTAGCTCTGAGGCCAGAGGGCAGATGATGTAAGGCCCCACCCACGAACAGGAGAAGCTGGATGTCCCAGCTCGGCCGTCAGGCACAGAGCAAACTTGCTATTCCTTTATCTTCTGTTCTGTTCAGGCCCTCAACGGATCAGACGAAGACCACCCACACTGGGGAGGACCATCTGCTCATTCAGTCCATACATTCAAATGCTCATCGCATCCAGAAGCACCCTCCCAGACACACCCAGAATCACGCTAAGTCAATATCTGGGCCCCCATGATCCAGTCAAGTTGACTCATGGCATTCACCATCCCCCTGCTGTACCAGCAACACAATGAAATGCTCCTGGAAACCGCTTTATCCTGAAATGTCTTCACATGTGGTTCAAAAGCAACCCTCGGGACAACCAAATCCCATCATGATGGCCACATCAGTGGGCACCAAACACCATGAGAGTGAAAGAAAAGATCACACAGACTCAGAAAACTCAAGCCCAAACATCATCCTCCTCCTTCCTCTGTGATTCCACTCTGAACCCAGGATGACCATGCTTGGATCCACGGGCCCCTGGCCTGTGGAAAATAATGTGGCTGGTCTCTTGTCACCCTGAGCCCCCCTCGTGCTTTCACCTTGATCTTATTAAACAAAACATAAGGAGCTGATTGCACAGCAGAACGCAATTGGATGGCAGGAAGAGTTCACTCATGTGAGGTAGATTAACTCCCATGAAGCATCACTCTTTAATTTGCCCCATTGTAAAATGTCATTGACTACATGAGTCTTTTTAATGTCTGAAATTTCTGACCTAACTATTAGCAGCCTTCCCTTGACCACGGGGAGAATTGACTGTCCATCGCACCAACACACAGTCCCTGTTCCCATCTGATAAAATGCACACCCACCACTCAGGTTTCCCAATGTCGCCCGACTGTTCTGGGGTCTCCTTCTTCCATGACAGATAAGTGAATTCTATATCATTTTAGTGAATATTAGTTGCTATATCATCCAAATCTTTTATCCAAGTAAATGACGGCACCATCTAGACTTAACGGCTTTTCCCTTAATAACATCCCCTGATAATATCAATGTACCTAGGTTTTCATTATAGCTATTTTTGGAGCTACATGTGGCTTGTGAGATTGAAGTGGGCATTTTTGAAACTAACATTTTCTTTTCTTTTCTTTGCCAAAAGTATGTGTCTTTCAGTAGCGGAATATAATCCATGAGACAAGTTGAATCGGGGGCTCTTCGTGGTACAAACTCTAAAATATTCTCTGTCCTGAATTCACTTATTTTACTTCGAAAGATCCTCAAGCAGCATTGTGGTTTGGATTGTATAGGGTTAGAGTTATAAGCTGTTGAGAATTGTGTGGGTTTGCGGACATGGTTATACACAGGCCTCTTGGTAAGTGTGTTCCTTTTTCTTCCTCTGCATCTTTTTAAGGATTCCTAATGCTCCCTTTCCTCAAACAATTTCCACATGCTGTACAAGTGACCTTTTGTCCAAAATCCCAATGTCTTCTTCTGTGAGAGGCAGAAGGATAGACTCCACCTCAAATCCTGGCTTCCCCACCTTACACAATGCCCTCAATCCAGTTTCTATGCCCAGGTCACCCTGAGCCATGAAACTGCAGGTCTGCTTTCCATCACAAGGCTCATGGGAACCGTGCAACCTGCCACACAGCAGACCCTCCACACAGGGTGACAAGCTGCCTGTCACCTGGTTATTATGACCTGTGTGTCTGGAAATTTCCACGCTGGTTCCCAAGGCCAGGTCTTTGCTCCACGGGCATTTATATGCAAAATGGACCCTTATCCCCATACACTCAGGGAGCACACGTTATCCTGTGAGGGTGGGAAGGGTTGGAGCAGCTTCTCCAGGGCAGATGTACGTAGCTCGGCCTCCCTTTCAGGACCGGTAGCCCCACACTGGGGTCACAGAAGACAGACAAATTGACACTATAGTGTATCTACTGCTTAGGAAGTTACCTTCCAAGGATGTAAAAGGACAGATGATACATAGATGTAAAACATGTGACGAGTGTAGACCAGTGTTCATCCCCTTAGAAGTCCATGGATTCACAGAACTCACGATGCGGGATGCATTAATTATGAAGGCCCTTGCATTTACTCTGTACTTTTAAATATTACCTATGTAATGCATATTTCTATAAGACTGATTTTGAATGACACTTTCAGAGTGGTTTTATTAAACAGCAAGCTGTATTTGAAGAAGAAGTAATTTGTAAAAACAACACAAAACTATAAGTAAAATTGATTTCATCGCATTTGAAACATGTGGTGCTGATTTTAAGATACAGTATACAACAAAAATTGTTATAAGATGTGCACATCTATTTGAGACCAAGTTTATATGTTGATAAAATATTTTCTATATGATGAGGGAACTGGAAATCCCATGTCCCCACAAATGGACATATCATCCATGAACCTGGCCACCCCCCAGAGAAGCCCGAGCCTCAGATGAGGAACCACCACCTCACTCACCCTGACTGCTGAGGACCCACAGCCAACACCCAGCCTGGTGAAAGGGCTCACATTTTAACTGCTGTTGCATAACTAATCCACAGGCCTATATTCATACTCGGCTTGGTTCTAGAAAAGCCCCTGATAACTTAGAAAGTTCATTGGTACACCATCCACTCTCTGAGCAAGGTGTAGCTGAGTTTCCGTAACTGAAGAGCCCACCCAAAGAGAGGACTTTTGACTCACAGGAGTCAAAATCCTCTGGCATCAACTCTGAGCAGTGTCAAGTTCCTCAAACAATCCCCACATCACCTGGGCTCTGTCCTGGGTTCTTGCTACAATCCCGTGTTAGAACCCCTAGTCCGGCACTAGATGGACAGGTCCACCTCATCTGGGGGCTGAAAAAACAGATCCTTTGACACCTTCCGGGAGAGTCAAACACACCTGGGAAAGACTGCCAGCTGCCCTGCTTCCCTTTTCATTCCCACTGCTCTCCAGTGGTTAACCCGCTCTCCAGCAGTTAACCTGTTCTCCAGGGGTTAACACGTTTTCCTGTGGTGAACCCTATCTCTTGTGATTAACCCACTCTCCAGTGGTTAACTCGTTTCCCTGTGGTTAACCTGCGCTCCAGCAGTTAACCTGCTCTCCAGGGGTTAACATGCTCTCCGGTGGTTAACCCGCTCTCCAGTGGTTAACCTGCCCTCCATCTAACTGTCCTTGCACTTGACTTTACATTCAGACATCAAATTCTCTGAGTTGCTCCAGATACGCAATCTTCTGCTGTTCTATGGAGAATATTCTTTATGCAGAAAGAGTACTGTTTTCAGGCTCTGGCAAACTACAGAGTGACCCCAGGTCCAAAGTGTGACGACCAGCATCAAGTGAGAGCATCTCAAACGAGGGCCGCATGGTCTGTGCACATTTTTCCACATTCAGAACAGATTCCATCAGGGCACGGTATTCAGGAGATATATAAGAACACAAGTGAAGGCATCATGCAAATGATGACTAATGTACATTAAAAAGGCTTGAATGTGGACCACAACTGCATGATTAGGTAGGTATTCAGTGATTCGACAGGTATCCAATTACTTGTATGTCAGGATCCAGTGTGAGAGTCTTCTTATTCTTGGCATAGTTCACGTGGGATACCTGTGTTGGGCATCCGTTCTGGTCCTAGCACAATTGGAAATGGTTTTGATCACAGATGTTCTTTTGCTGGAGACCACAAGGCAGAGGGGGGAAGACTACACCAAGCAACATTAAGGGCACATCCACACAGGCTGGTTATTACATGGGTCCAATAAGGTTACCTGTCTCAGGTCCCCAAAAGCATTGCCCATGAGCCATAGCAGGTACAGTGATGGTGACACACATCCGTGAGTGACTGGCCAAGGAAATTGTAGATTATGTTGTGTTTGCTCTTTTTAAGGAAACATAAAATTATCTAATAAATGTGGGATGAATTTCATCCAATGGGCTCATTTTTATTCACGCTTTGACAGCTAAGTTAAAGGTAGGATTGATCTGGAGAATGCAATAAACATGGAGCTCCCCTTTCCCTGACTGGGTGAGTCAGGTGTTACCACAGTTAAAGCAAAGCCAGGCAAGTCTCCCCTGGCATGGGAGCGACTGGTATATAAAAGAGCTTGTTGAGTTGAGTCACTAACAGTAGAGGGGATGAGCACCCAGTGGTCACTCAGAAAACAACGCTGGACAAGTCAGAGGAGGAAATGGGGTCTCATCCCCCTCCTCGCTCTCTTCCTCCTCTGGTCACTAAACCTGGAACCTTTCCATGGGCAGAGCAGGCATTCAGTGCATTCCAGGCAGGCAAAGCTCTCAATTTCAAGACCCCTAGTAGTTGCAGAAAAGAGGAGCTGATTGATGGATGATATCAAAAATGTAGGAAGATTATTAACTACCTCCACTCTGTCCATGTGGCTGCATTCACAGCTTGGAGAGTTTGAATTAGTATTTCAGTTTTCAATATTATTTAAGGCCAAACTATAAAAATAAAAGTAAGGGAAAAGAAGGAGGACACAAAAGAACCTAGAGTCTTCTGAAGTAATAAACAAGGTCCAAAGAATTACAGAAGGAGCTGGAAAAATCCCCAAATGCAAGCCAGTGAAAAGCAAAGATGGGCAGCACATACAATAACCAAGGAACCATTGATCAATACAATACCATGAGGAACGCTACTCTGTTAACTGCCCTGTTTTGTCTCAGTAGTTTTTAGCACATTTTGTACAGAAGTAATTAAATTAAGAAAATGGTTCCATGGTACCCCCTTGATTTAGCACCCGCCCTGATGAAAATGCCTTCCTTCCATTTGTAATCAATTAATATATGCGGTCTCCCGTTTTTCTGTGTTTTTTTTTGTTTTTTTTGAAGTGGTTGAACAATTACCCATCTCCCATTTACAATTACTCCCATAGTAATTATAGTAATTATTACTATTAGGTTCTACCACATGAAATGGCCGACATTTGGCCCTGTTTGACCATAAATAAATGACAATTTCCAATGGCTCAAATAAATACATATTTGGATGCCTTCTTTAATGAAGAAATAAACATGCTTATCAAAGACTATGCATCCCTTACAAATAATCTTCTTCGGCAGAAATTAGCCACTTCTAAGCAAAAGTTGAGGACCAAGAACATGAGCCACTTGTGAAGTTGTGGCAAAACCATTTCTCCAACACAGTTGGCAAAAGCCAGATTGGAAGTCAGTGGTTGTCAGAAAATGTGGGGAGTTTAAAAATGAAGTCTTGAGGGCACCTTCAAGATTGTGGACGAGTAAGACGTTGAGATCACCTTCCTCCCCACAAATACATCAAAACAACATCTACATGTGGAACACCTCCTACAGGACACCTACTGAACACAGGCAGAAGACCTCAGACTTCCCAAAAGGGTGCACGAGGAGAGGGGATTCAGATCACCACCTAAACGAGCTCCAGAGACGAACACAAGCCACGGCTATCAGCACAGACCCCAGAGACAGGCATGAAAAGCTAAGGCTGCTGCTACAGCCAACAAGAAGCCTGTGTGCAAGCACAGGTCACTCTCCATACCTCCCCTCCCAGGAGCCTGTGCAGCCCGCCACTGCCAGGGTCCCATGATCCAGGGACAACTTCCCTGGGAGAACACACGGTGCGCCTCAGGCTGGTGCAACATCACACCAGCTTCTGCTGCTTCAGGCTTGCCCTGCATTCCATACCCCTCCCTCCCCCCTGCCTGAGTGAGCCAGAGACCCCTAATCAGCTGCTTCTTTAACCCTGTCCTGTCTGGGTGTGGAACAGATGCCCTCAGGTGACCTACAGCAGAGGAGGGCCAAATCCAAGCTGAACCCCAGGAGCTGTGTGAACAAAGAAGGGAAAGGGAAATTTCTCCCAGCAGCGTCAGGAGCAGTGGATTAAATCTTCACAATCAACTTGATGTACTCTGCATCTGTGGAATACCTGAAGAGACAAAAAAAACATTCCAAAATTGAGGTGGTGGACTTTGGGAGCAACTGTAGACTTGAGGTTTTGCTTTCTGCATCCAATTTGTTTCTGGCTTTATGTTTATGTTAGTTTAGTATTTAAAGCTTATTATCATTGGTAGATTTATTTATTGATTTAGTTGCTCTCTTCCTTCATATATATATATATATATATATATATATATATATATATATATATAAAATTTGTTTTTTTTTCCTTTTTCTCTTTTTGGAAGTGTGTATGTGTATGCTTCTTTGTCTGATTTTGTCCGTATAGGTTTGCTTTTGCCATTTGTCCAAGGGTTCTGACTGTCTGTTTTTTGTTTGTTTGTTTGTTTGTTTGTTGGGGATTTTTTTAGTATAGTTTTTAACACATCATCACTGGAGGATTTGTTTTTTGGTTTGGTTGCTCTCTTCTTTCTTTCTCTCTTTCTTATTTTTTATTACTTTTTTATTTTTAATAATTATTTGCTATTTTAATAACTTTATTAACTTTAACTTTATTTACCTTACTTTTCTTTCTCTTTCGTTCTTTCTTTCTTTCTTTCTTTCTTTCTTTCTTTCTTTCTTCCTTTCTTTCATTTTCTTCTGAGCTGTGTGGCTGACAGTGTCTTACTGCTCTGGCCGGGTGTCAGGCCTAAGCCTCTGTGGTGGGAGAGCCGATTTCATGACATTCATCCACCAGAGACCTCCTGGCCCCATGTAATGTCAAATAGCAAAAGCTCTCCCAGAGATCTCCATCTCAATGTTAAGGCCCAGGTCCACTCAACGATCAGCAATCTACAGTGCTGGACACCCTATGCCAAACAACTGGCAAGACAGGAACATAAACCTACCCATTAGCAGAGAGGCTGCCTAAAATCATAAGTTCACAGACACTCCAAAACACACCACCCAACATGGTCCCGCCCACCAGAAAGACAAGATCCAGCCTCATCCACCAGAGCACAGGCACCATTCCCCTCCACCAGGAAACCTACACAATTCACTGAAAAAACCTTAGCCACTGGGAGCAGACACCAAAAACAATGGGAACTACGAACCTGCAGCCTGTGAAAAGGAGAGCCCAAACACAGTAAGTTAAGCAAAATGAGAAGACAGGGAAACACACAGCAGATGAAGGAGCAAGGTAAAAACCCACAAGACCAAACAAATGAAGAAGAAATAGGCAGTCTAACTGAAAAATAATTCAGAGTAATGATAGTAAACATGATCCAACATCTTAGAAATAGAATGGAGAAAATACAAGAAACATTTAACAAAGACCTAGAAGAACTAAACAGCAAACAAACAATGATGAAGAACACAATAACTGAAATTAAAAATTCTTGACAAGGAAACAATAGCAAAATAACTGAGGCAGAAGAATGGATAAGTGACCAAGAATATAAAATAGGGGAAATAACTACTGCAGAGCAGCATAAAGGAAAAAAGAAAGAAAAGAATTGATGACAATCTCAGAGACCCCTGAGACAACATTAAATACACCAACATTCTAATTATAAGTGTCCCAGAAGAAGAACAGAATAAAAAGGGACTGAGAAAATATTTGAAGAGATTATAGTTGAACACTTCCATAATATGGGTAAGGAAATAGTCAGTCAAGTCCAGGAAGTGCAGAGAGTCCCATACAGGATAAATCCAAGGAGAAATATGCCAAGACACATATTAATCAAACTATCAAAAATTAAATACAAAGAAAAAATATTAAAAGCAGCAAGGGAAAAACAACAAATTACATACAAGGGAATCCCCATAAGGTTAACAGCTGATCTTTCAACAGAAACTCTGCAAGCCAGAAGGGTGTGGGAGGACATATTTAAAGTCATGAAAGGGAAAAAGCCTACAACCAAGATTACTCTATTCAGCAAGGATATCATTCAGATTCGATGGAGTAATTAAAACCTTTACAGATAAGCAAAAGCTAAGAGAATTCAGCACCAACAAACTAGCTCTACAACAAATACTAAAGAAATTTTTCTAGGCAGCAAACACAAGAGAAGGAAAAGACTTACAATAACAAACCCAAAACAATTAAGAAAATGATAATAGGAATATACATATTGAAAACTACCCTAAATGTAAATGGATTAAATGTTCCAAGCAAAAGACGTAGACTGGCTGAATGAAGACAAAAACAAGACCTATTCATAGGCTGTCTACAGGAGACCCACTTCAGACCTAGGGAAACATACAGACTGAAAGTGAGGGGATGGAAAAAGATATTCCATGAAAATGGAATTCAAAAGAAAGCTGGAGTAACAATTCTCATATCAGACAAAATAGACTTTGAAATAAAGACTATTACGAGACAAAGAAGGACACTACATAATGATCAAGAGATCAATCCAAGAAGAAGATATAACAATTATAAATATTTATGCACCCTACATAGGCACACTTCAATACATAAGGCAAATGCTAACAGCCATTATAGGGGAAATCGACAATAACACAATCATAGTAGGGGACTTTAACACTGCACTTGCACTGATGGACAGATCATCCAAAATGAAAATAAATAAGGAGACAAAATCTTTAAATGATACATTAAACAAGATGGACTTAATTGATATTTATAGGACATTCCATCCCAGAAGAACAGAATACAGCTTCTTCTCAAGTGCTCATGGAACATCCTCCAGGATGGATCATATCTTGGGTCACAAATCAAGCCTTTGTAAACTTAAGAAAATTGAAATTTTATCAAGTATCTTTTCCAACCACAATGCTATGAGACTAGATATCAGTTACAGGGAAAAATCTGTAAACAATACAAACACATAGAAGCCAAACAATACACTGCTAAATAACCAAGAGATCACTTAAGAAATCACACAGGAAGTCAAAAAATACCTAGAAACAAATGACAATGAAAAACGACAACCCAAAACCTATGGGATGCAGCAAAAGCAGTTCTAAGAGGGAAGTTTATAGCAATACAAACCTACCTCAAGAAACAAGAAACATCTCAAATAAACAACCTAACCTCACACCTAAAGCAATTACAGAGAGAAGAACAAAGAAACCCCAAAGTTAGCAGACAGAAGAAATCATAAAGATCAGATCAGAAATAAACGAAAAAAAATGAAGGAAACAATGGCAAAAATCAATAAAACTAAAAGCTGACTCTTTGAGAAGATAAACAAAATTGATAAACCATAAGCCAGACTCATCAAGAAAAAAAGGGAGAAGACTCAAATCAGTGGAATTAGAAATGAATAAGAAGAAGGAACAACTCATGCTGCAGAAATACAAAGGATCATGAGAGATTACTACAAACAGCTATATGCCAATAAAATGGACAACCTGGAAGAAATGGACAAATTCTTAGAAAAGCACAACCTTCTGAGACTGAACCAGGAAGAAATAGAAAATATAAGCAGACCAATCACAATCACTGAAATTGAAACTGTGATTAAAAATCTTCCAAAAGACAAAAGCCCAGGACCAGATGGCTTCACAGGCGAATTTTATCAAACATTTAGAGAAGAGCTAACACCCATCCTTCTCAAAATCTTCCAAAATATAGTGGATTGAGGAACACTCCCAAACTCATTCTACGAGGCCACCATCACCCTGATACCAAAACCAGACAAAGATGTCAAACAAAAAAGAAAACTATAGGCCAATATCACTGATGAACATAGATGCAACAAAATACTAGCAAACAGAATCCAACCACACATTACAAAGATCATACATCATGATTAAGTGGGGTTTATCCTAGGAATGCAAGGATTCTTCAATATACGCAAATCAATCAATTTCATACACCATATTAACAAACTGAAGGAGAAAAATCATATGATCATCTCAATAGATGCAGAAAAAAGTTTTCAACAAAATTCAACACCCATTTATGATAAAAACCCTCCAAAAAGTAGGCATAGAGGGAACTTACCCCAACATAATAAAGACCTTATATGACAAACCCACAGTCAACATTGTTCTCAATGGTGAAAAACTGAAACCATTTCCACTAAGATCAGGAACAAGACAAGGTTGCCCACTCTCACCACTCTTATTCAACATAGTTTTGGAAGTTTTAGCCCCAGCAATTAGAGAAGAAAAATAAATAAAAAGAATCAAAATCAGAAAAGAAGAAATAAAGCTGTCACTGTTTGCAGATGCCATGATACTATATGTAGAGGATCCTAAAGATGCTACCAGAAAAGTACTAGAGCTAATCAATGAATTTAGTAAAGTAGCAGGATACAAAATTAATGCACAGAAACCTCTTGCATTCGTATACACTAATGATGAAAAATCTGAAAGAGAAATTAAGAAAAACTCCCATTTACCACTGCAATAAAATACCTATGAATAAACCTACCTAAGGAGACAAAAGACCTGTATGCAGAAAACTATAAGACACTGATGAAAGAAAATAAGATGATACAAATAGATGGAGAGTTATACCATGTTCTTGGATTGGAAAATGACGATACTACAGAAAGCAATCTACAGATTCAATGCAATCCCTATCAAACAACCAAAGGTATCTTTCACCAAACTAGAACAAAAATTTTCACAATTTGTATGGAAAGACAAAAGACCCTGAATAGCAAATGTAAATACATTTGAATGTAAATGTAAATTGTAAATTGATACAGCCATTATGGAGGAAAATATGGAGATTTCTTAAAAAAACTAAAAATAGAACTACCATATGACCTAGCAATCCCACTACTGGGCATATACCCTGAGAAAACCATAATTCAAAAAGAGTCATGTACCACAATGTTCATTGCAGCTCTATTTACAATAGCCAGGATATGGAAGCAACCTAAGTGTCCATTGACAGATGAGTGGATAAAGAAGATGTGGCACAAATGTAAAATGGAATATTACTCAGCCATAAAAAGAAACAAAACTGAGTTATTGTAGTGAGGTGGATGGACCTAGAGACTGCATACAGAGTGAAGTAAGTCAGAAAGAGAAAAACAAATAGCATATGCTAACACATATGTATGGAATTTAAAAAATAAAAATAAAGGTTCTGAAGAACCTAGGGGCAGGACAGGAATAGAGATGCAGACGTAGAGAATGGACTTGGGGACACAGGGAGGGGGAAGGTTTATCTGGGACGAAATGAGAGAATGGCATGGACATATACACACTACCAAATGTAAAATAGATAGCTAGTGGGAAGCAGCCGCATAGCACAGGGAGATCAGCTCGGTGCTTTGTGACCACCTAGAGGGGTGGGATAGGGAGGGTGGGAGGGAGGGAGACGCAAGAGGGAAGAGATATGGGGATGTATGTATATGTATAGCTGATTCACTTTGTTATACAGCAGAAACTAACACACCAGTATAAAGCCATTATACTCCAATAAAGATGTTAAAAAAAAAAGGAGTCTCGAATAAACTCGATGAGAAGTACGTTCCTTTTGATTGTTGTCTCCTGCTGTTTAGTGTTCTCAGCAAATGGCTGTATCTTTCAGATTCTCTCAAGGATTTTTAGATAAAAAGAGAGGTTTTATCTTTGCATGTCTATAAGCAGAGAAAAACTCCAGAGACCAAAACCTACAGGCAATTCAAATAAACTAAATCCGATCAAGGTAATATCAATGCCAGAATTAGAAGAAAACCCAGAGAGAATATCAATAACAACATTAAAACAGCAGGTTTCAACTGGAATCAATAGGCAGAATAAACAGAAAAAATTAAGTCACAAAGTGTTAGTAGATAAAAGCTCCCCACTCATTAAAATTCTGTTTGTTTTGTCTTTTTATCAGTGTACCTATATATCTATGCAAGTATATCAAAGTTTGTAATGTAAAAGAATGATGAAATAATCTAATTAATTTCCGGTGTCATTTCACATATTTCTTTCAAGTTAGAACTGCAATATTAATAGTGGTTTGCAGTTTAATAAAATATCTTTATGTCCTATTAACTCCTATATCAGGTTGTAATAAAAGCCACTTTCTATCAAATAGCTAAACTTCAAAAGAGTTTTGCTTTGATCAGAAAAAAAAAAAATCAGGTTCATTCTATTTATACTGAATAACCTCACTCAATTGCTCAGTTTCATAGAAAGACAGTTGTCTGGAGCTGCCATTCGCTCAGAAAAATATTCCAATGCGCAAAAAAATCTCAGAAAGGCAGAATATATTGAGGCAGCCAGGGAACATGGGAATCTCGCTTTTTACCTCCGTGGGCAAAGGGGAACCTGGCTCTGGCAAACACTGTGGGGACTGTTGGAAGGCAGCAGCACAGGGGTACCCCCGGTGGAGGTGGGTGGCTTGCACCCACCCAGAGTATCACCAGGTCCTGGCCAGGGCAGTGGAATTTCAGGAATGCATTTCCAACTACTGGGTTCTCCTTCTTCCACTGACTAAGACCTGTGAGATAATTTTACATCCTTGCCAGGATAGAAAATCATCTAGCCTCTTCGCTCGATGGTGGGGATGGAGGCACGACTCCGAGAGGTGTGGTCAGCCATGTTGTCTCAGCTCGTCTCTCATCACCAGACACTACCTATCTCTGTAGTCTCTGCCCTGGCCTATGCCTCTTGCAAGGCCAGGTGTCAGGTTTGCAACCTGGATTATTCACAAAGGGTACAAGCACTGAGCCCAGAAACCAATACTAAAGGTCTGGGGTGTCCTCGGGTTTTTCTTTTTAGCAGCAGCTGAAAAAAACATTAACCACTAACCAGGGCATTTCATTAAGACTTTATTTATTTGGTGTCTTTTCACAAAGGAGACTTCAAATGCACCTGCTTTTCTGGGAATAAGCCCAAGTGGTAAGAGGTCCTAGGAGGGACAATATGGGGAGGGTCCACCCAGAGCCCCCCAGACACAGTGCCGCAGGCCAGCTCCATCCAGGCGAGGGGCGAGCAGCCTGGGGTGCAGACGAGACAGGCAATCTGGTTTGGAGCCCCTTGGACAGGGGGCAGCTGTGTCCCAGTGTTACCATCCCTGCTGTTCCAAGCCTGGTACCTGGCATCCAGGAGGTGCCAAATCAATGCTCCTTGAAAGAGTCAGTGGCAGGTGTAAACAAAGGGCGTGCTGGATTATATTTGAACAGCTTCCACTAAACCTGGTGGATCCTCATTTCCATGCATATAGGCGAGGTCCTGCTTTGGTGAGGCTGGAGATTAGAGGCAAAGCTGCTCTATCCTCTGAGAGGGAGGGGAAGGAGGCCAGCTCTTCTGTGCCAGGGGTTCCTGCCAGTCAGAAGGGGGTAGCCACCACTTCCCAGCCCCTGGATAGAGCAGCTTGCCCTGGCCTGTGGGTCCCCAGGGAGGGTGCTCGTCCCAGTGACACCCCTGGTCTCCTTGGACTCACAGTGGAGGCCCTAAGTTTGATGCACAAACACACTCCTTCTCCTCCCTGCCTCCACCCCGGCCATGTGTCCAGGTCTCCCACAGCACAGGCAGGTAATGGGTCCGCCTCTTACATACAGAAAGGAGTTTAGATGTAATGAGATGAGATTGGAGAGCCGGAAATCATCCCAAACCCCTGAGAGGAACCTGCAGCATGTCACACTCCCAGCAAACAGTAAGTTTCAAAGAAAAAGCCAATCATAAAAACAGTAGTCCAGAAAACGATCCTGGAAAAAACTGGGGAGTTGAGAATACAGATTGTAGATTGAGGCCCTGAAGGAGGTGGGGAAGTTGTTCCTTTATTTGCCTAAAATATTGTAATTTCATTCACATTGAAGCTTATCTTCAAATTCTGTTTAGTGTGATCAGAATGCCTTTGCAGCAAGACCTGTGGGTTCCAGGGCACCATCTCCAGCATTTGGTGTGAATTCCCCTCCACCCTTCAGCATCCCTGGCCACCAGCACGACCTCCACTCACTGTGGCTGAAGCTGGGGAAAGCAGCTTGGACACACTCGATGCGTCCAAAGGCCACACCCACCTGGGTTCAGGGCTTGGAGGGGTGTGAAGTAGGGTGTCCCAAGTTCATGCAAATTCAGGCCATGACTGGGTACCTTTTTGTAAATCGTAACTTTGTCCTTTAAACAGTATCAGTAGCATTTTATCCAAGGTGACTCTTTCTGGACACTTTCTTTCCTCTTCGTTTTTTTTCATCTGTTGAAAAACCTCAGTTTGGCACAATTCCTTAAAGTCATCCCCAAAACTGAGGATGTGAGAAAGGCGATCCACAGAGGCACCGGGTAATAGTTAGAAATAAGAGCGTAGAGAAGTTAGACTTTCTTAATATCATTGTACCGTCAGTAGTGTGTGTATAATTTAAGAATTTTACATATATTGGCTCATTTTTTCTCACTGATGGGTGAATGATTTTTAAAAATGGAGGTACCAGTAGTCTATCACAGTGGTTCTGGATCCAAGAGATTTGGGACCCCAGGGCAAATGTCTGGGGATAGTTTGGTTGTCACCAATTGGGGGGTGCTACTGGCATTTAGAGAGTTGAATCTATGGATGGTCCTGAATATCCCACGGTGCACAGGGCAGCTGCAACACAAAGGATTACAAAGGTCACATGTAGATTGGGCTGAAGTTGAGAAACTCTCATCCACCAACTGAAATCCAAGAGCTCGAGACTGGAAGGGCAGGGCCCAAGGTGGCGGCACCCCTGGGACCCCAGAGGGGTGCTCGGCACTTACCAGTACCCCTCACCCGCAAGCCTTTGCTGTCCTGCTCCAGTCTGGGGTTATCCTTCTGCCCCATAAAACCAGCCTGGAGGTCTGACTCCAGTCAACAAGCCTGCTCCACCAAGGCTACACTGAGTCATTCAAACGCGGGTGGCCACCTACGAGAAGAGGCGCAGTCCCCCTCCATGGGCTCAATGGCTTCCAGGGGACATATGTGCGTTGTCTTCCTCAACTCCAGAAAGGTCGTGCATGAGCAGGGTGATTGCCAACTAACCTTGGAACGGGATCGTCTGAAGGTTTTTAGAAACCAGATGGGTCATAGATCATCTACTCCAACTTCTTCATTTTACTGAGGCCTGGAGAGATGATTTCATGATTCTAGATCACAAATCTGGTAATTACGACACCAAGGAGTATACACTCTGCTTCCTCCTGCAGGCTTTCATTGCTATTTTTAACAAGGACAGCTATAAAACCCCTTTTGAGTCAGGACCAGAACTATATCTATTCTACAGCAAGTTTACATTTCGTTGGAAAATATTTGTCTCACATCTGCTGCAAGATGGGTGCCTTAGGGAGACTTCTATGTGCTTCCAAGAGCAGACAAAATTCTGACCAGTTTCCCCCAAATGAAGCCAAAACACTTCATAAAACTGGTGGGAGGTGGGGAATTGGATAAACCCTTACCTAAGCCTCAACTTTCCATGAGAATTGTTTCATGTCTTTGGGCTTGATACTTTCCACCAGCGCTTTTCAGTTGTGAAGCTGGTCCTCAGAGCTTGACATCAGTACCCACTCGCCTTCCCCCCACAGATCTGTACTATCTCCAGCCAGATCAAAATATCCTAACACCGCAGGCTGAGCGCAGTGCCAAAGAAAACTGAACTGGGCTGGGTGCAGCCCATCTGAGTCAAATTCTGCATGTGACAAAAATTAACTAAAGGAAGTTCCATCGAAAAGAAAACAGTGGCAAAGTTTTTCAAAACACAGGTTTCCCAACGCAGTAGAGATTAGGTGAAATGGATCCCTCGTGACCGAGGGCTTATCTTCTGAGTGACGGTGTGATGACAGAATTTGGTTGCCTGCTGGGACTTGGCATCTACAGCCCATCCTGTACATCAGGAGAGCAGATCCACTCGGTGAGACGTGGGCATGGCTCCCACGAGCGTAATGAATTTCTGTGCCATCTGACCACTGCCTTTACTAGTGGTTTCTCGGATGTGTTCAAGAACATTGGTGAGCTGAGGGGAAATCTGGACAAGGGGATCGGAAGGCACTGCTGTTTTCCTATTTTAATAGGATGCTAAGAAAACAGGTGCCTCCAGACCTGAGCACTCAAGGTTGCCATATACACAGATCTAGCAAGGAAGGACGGGCTGGCCAGCTCTGCACCAGAAGTGACACGGCAGAAAATATTGTTACAATGTCTCTGAATTGGCTCTTTCTACCAAAAAAAAAAAAAAAAACTTATTCACACATAGAATGTGTTTTGTAACATACTTTAGCTGCGATGCTAAGGTAGAGAACACAATGAGATCTTCAAATAATATGCAATAAACATATGAATGTCTATATATCTTCTAACCGCTATGCAGAGCTCTCACTAAGTCTGAGCTGACGAAGAAACCTCAGCCCAGTTCCCAAAGGCAGGGCTGTTTACAGGGAGGCGTGGATACCACTGAGAAGCCCACAGAGGAGGCATTCCCTGCCTGACCGACCTCTCACTTCTCAGGCTTTGTCCTGCTCATCTACTCCTGAGTGTGTGCTCCAGAGAGAACTTGTTCTTTAAGCATTCTGTGGACTGACTGGTGCACTGGGGCCTCTGCTCACAGGCTCAGTCTGGCTCATTGAGTTCCCATTACAGGCTCGAGATGTGAATAAGTCCACCTCTTTCTCCTAAATACGAGTCACTAGTGCAAAGACGGCACAAGGATTTCGGACAGGGAAGGCCTGGTACGGCCCATCTCTGCAGCAGACGGCACAGAAACCAGGCTCTTCCGGGCATGAGAAGCAAGGTGTGACACTGCCCTGTGTTCCTCCCGCATGATGCTTGGTCGGTGAGAGCTTAGCACAAGAGCCCCGACGTGGGGAGTATTTCCAGATGGGAATGGCAGGACCTCTGAAAACACACACACTGGTCTCACAAGTCCTGAGTCACCTTTGTTGCTGGCACATAGGGCTTAAGACTCCTGTTCTCACTGCCACCAGCCCCATAAGACCGCTGCTTATTATGGTGTTGGTGGTGGCTGTCACCAGCGCCAGCACTGAGATGATCCCAAATTCTCCTCTGTTCAGCTCCTCACGTCCTTATCAAGAGCTAGCCTCGAAGGGTCAAAACATCCATGTTGGTCAAGGAGTGAATTTTTATGGAAAGTTTAAGCAAAGTGTCCTCCGCCCTGGGTTCTGGTTTGAAGAGCAGTGGGAAACTCTTCCCAGGGTACAGAGAATATGCTGGAACCGATGCTTTCCCACATGCTGGGTTTGACTATTAAACAAGAAATGCATTGATAAGATAGCCAGAAAAAATAAAATAAAATTAGTGACTGGCTCATCATTGATTTGGGAACACTCTCAAAACAAAATGTTATTGAGAACAAGGATGTCCTCAAGTCAGAATAGACTGGAGTGTGACAGGGAGGTGGTGATTGGAGGGCTGGGGTCTTCCTTGGCAAACGAGCTGCATGTTAGGGTGAAAGTGGCTTCTGTCTGCTTCTCTGCTAAGCAAAATCAAACTCTTAATCAGATAGAAAAATACATATATTTTAACTTTAACCTATTCCCATATTTGAAGGTGAGACTTGTGGTATGCGAGGAAAAATCCCCAACTTGCCAAGCCCTTCCTTCTTTCTCCTTTGCTTCCAGATGCTTCCATTTCAGGATCCTCCTCCCCCCTCCAGGAATGCCTATTCCACTAGCACAAGCCCCTCAATTCTCATGTAAGTCTCCTCCCATCCCCTTTCCCATCAACTTCAGACCCAGTGAAGGCTCAGAGCTACCCCCTGAGCCACAGAGGGTACCCCTTAGTGGAGAGTCCCATAATGTTAAGGTTGGAAGGGGCCTTCACATCAATTGAACCCAAACTGCTCTTCTCACCAGTGAGTAGAATGGGACTCAGACATTTCAAGTGACTCCCCAGCTTCTAGGACAGAAATAGAGGCCAACCCAGGATCTCAGCCAACACTCATGGGGCCTTACTGATCTGTGACCCTGAGGACTTTCCTACCCCTTACAACATTCTGCCCACCCTTAGGGAGGGAGGACACCGCCCATCCATCTCCCTAATGTATCAAAGTGTCTGGCTATTAATAGCAGGCACTACTCCTAGTGATGGGCTACATTTAACTTGACACAAGAAATCAGGGCATTTGACGACCTGGAGGAGCATTTCCTAGGAATCCACGTGATGACATCATCTCTCATCAACATTGACGGCTCCTTGTGTGATGAAAAGGCTGAAGGGATGAGAAGATTCCCCAGCAGCCCACAGCGTGTATTTTGCAGATGTGCGCAGATTTCTTCTCTTCTGTATGAAAGCCCTTAACTACGTGACCATGTGAGGACACCACTCGGAGGCATGGCTTCCCCTCTTCTGGCACTGATCCCACCGCCCTGTTGCAGGGGTCCCTGGCCTCCGCCCTGGTCAGATGTCGTGCTGGCAGCATCAGCTCAAGGCCGGTTCCTTCATCCTGATTCTTGTGGGGCGGCTGTTCCAGCTTCAGCCCCTCCCCTCCTGCTCTGGAGGGAGTCCCGCTACTACATTGTCATTCAGCCATTTTGGCAATGAGACGTGGGCTGTACGGGGTCCTGAAGAACCTCAGAGGGGCCTTGCCTGGCGTCCCCCTCAATGTGAGGGGTTAATCAGACCACAGTGCTGGGTGCTGAGCCCAGCCTGCCGGAGGGCACTGGGCCGATGTCCTGACGGCCGTCCCGCATTCACCCACCATGCACACCTGCCACCACCGCTCCCATCTAGGAAGGCTCTCTGGGCTCCACTCAGAGATGGCCTGGGCGCTTGGGACCACAAAAGCATGTCACGCCCAACTCCCTGAACCCACTGACCACCGAGACCACAGGAAGTGTCCCCAGGTGTGCTCAGGCTAAGAGAAACCTGCATTTCTTCAGAGAGAGGTCCAGCTCAGGGCTGGGAGCACTAACATACAGGGGCAAAGGCAGTGGCTCACTGGGTTTTCCCACCTGCGACATCGGCATGCGGGTGTCAGTAGACAGCTGGCCAGCCACCAAGGTCTCCAGGGTCTTTGGGGCACTCACAGCCCCGAGGGACCCCCGGGTAAGTCCAGCCTGGCCATGCCCTGCTGGTCCACTGCTCTGCCTGCCCAAAAGGCTGTCCTGTTTACTCCCTATTGGATCTTCCCCCGGGGAAGGAATGAGACAGGAGATGATGGAGATCCCAGCAGAGGGGAAGAAAACCACGGGCACTCAGCACACAGAACCCCCGACGCCCTTTCCCTGCCCACCCCTGGCCCCGACATGCAGAAGCCTGGAGGGCAGGGGCCTCCTGGTGGAGCGCCTGGCACACAGCGGGGGGTCGGCGAGCATCCCTTACAGCATCTGCAGAGACCCACGGAGGGGGCAGGGGGAGGTGGCACAGGAAAGATGTGGCAAGCGTCATGTCTGCTGATACATGCTAATAAATATGCAAATGATGAGTCTAGAAATGCTCTTCTTACTTTCCAATTCAGTTCCAGTAACCCAGGGGGTAAATCTCTATAAATTATAGTGGAGTGTGACTTGTAAATAACATTTTTCTGACATCCCTAAAGCACTGCTGTATCTTTGGAGTTTATAAATTGTTGATGTAAATGAGTTTATATAACCATTTCGTAGTTAATAAAAATAATCATCAGAGCAGTACTGGAATTCAGGTATGCTTCCAAGCTCATAATCATGGTGGTTTGGGGTTTCAGAGCCATGGGCTGTCCTTTGGTTGTGCCCTTACCCTTGGGAGCAGAACAGGTGAGCTCTGTAAGGGGCGCAGCCCAAACAAGAGAGTCTGCAGGTGTCGGCATCACCCCCACCTGCCTCTCTACTCTGAATCCCCAGAAGTGTGGATCCAGAGCCATGCTTCCCTAGGGCTGGGCACGGTGCTCGGGGTTAGGAAGAGGGAAACCCTCGAGACCGCACCCTGCTCAGAGAGGACGGGTCCGATGGAGTGAGGTGCACTCGAACGCCAGCACAGAGAGGCACAGGTGTGTGAAGGAGAGTGCTGGGCCTCCAGGAGGGAGCCAGCCCCCACGCAGGGTGATGGATGCAGAAGGGGGCTGAGGATGCCAGGGGTCACCGGCAGTCATGGCAGGGACGTTGGCTAAACAGGAATAACCTGGGCGATGGCCAAACACTCCGCCTGGGCACGGGTTGGATCCGAGAGTGTGGCCATGCTGCTGCAGGGCAGCTGGGAGGAAAGCTTTTGCTTCATGCCCACCTGGCCTCCACCCTTCCTCCATAAGTGGGGAGGGGTCTCATACCAGAAAGGAAGTTACCGCATGGCCTGTCCCTTTTGCAGACATCTCACGTTTTGGCAGCTGAAACAGACAGGAACCTCAGCACGTACTCCCTCAGGAGACCTATAGGAGGGGTCCTTGAGCAAGTGACCTGGTTACCAAAAGTGCCTGCTTGTGCATGGCTCCTTCAGAAATTACGGGAGCAGGGGCTGCCCTGCCGTGCATCCCAGAAAATTGCTGTACAAACACAGCACAATTCATTCCTAAGGATGCTTGTGGGCTCTAAGTCAAAGCCTCAGGTTAGAGGCTTCAAGACTTGGGCCACCCTGCCCTCGCAGTGTTCCCTCCCACCTGCGACATGGGGATGGGGGTGTCCTCACAACATGTCATACTGTTGCATCACATAAGAAGGAAGAACAGCTTTAGGAGGAAGCTAATTGCTTCTGATTTCTTCTAGGACACAAGCACACACGAAACAAAACATGACAGGCACCCAGCACGCACACACACTTACACACACACGCACAGAGAGTGCCCACACAGACCTCTAAACCACCTTTCCTTATGAAAGGGATATACACACTCTAAATACAGTATTAGCAACCTAAACTACCAGTGTCTTAAGAATGACATATTGTGACCAGGTAAGTTTATTGCAGGGATGCAAAAAGTGTCTGAACCCAGAGTGGAGGGTAAAAACTGTATGGAAACAATGATAAAATTCTACAACCATTCTTGAATTTTAAAATCGTTTTAAAAAGCCTTAAAAAGTTAAGAGAAAGTTCCTTAATTTATCATCTGTATACCTACCTCTGTATCTTTATGTGTGTCCATGTGTGTGTGTGTGTGTGTGTATGTGTGTGTATTTGATCAATGTCTCATCACACACGCAGCCCTGGGTGTATAAATCAGAAAACCACAGAAAACATCCAATTTGATGACACCAGCCCAGCATTATCCCTGCCCAGGCGGGAGAGTACCAGGAGGCCGGACCCCCGCCCTGCGACTGTGCTGGTGACACATGAAGTCCATACGTAATTCCACCCCCTTCAATCTCAAAAGTGTCCTGATCTGACTAATACATTATGTAATCACCCTATCCAAGACATGAAATAAAAATAACTTTATGACATTACAAAGAAATTTGACAAACATTTATTTCCGATGTTATGATAACAGAAAAAATCAAGGAAGCAAAGAAAAAAGGATTAGAATTCATAAGAAAGTTCAGTGTCTAAATATATGTGTAAAAATATAGTTTTCTTCTGTTGGCCTTCCATAATTAGTTTAAAACATAGTGGATTAAAGATCCTAGCCCCAATAATGTTAGAAAGAAGAGAATGTTAGAAACATGAAAGAAGATAAAAATCACCTAAGTAACTAGGGAGATGTCCATTTTTATGGATGAGAAATATTCGTATTAGAAAGTTGCCCAAACCAGTCTATAAATTAGATTTTAGACTCTTGCCCCACACACCAAAAGTCTAAAATTACTTGAAAATTTGCTTTTAAATTTCTAGAAGAATAAAAGCGGAGAATTCTCAAGAAAGTTCTATGGTGATTATTATAGCCAAGTGTTAGTCTACAACCTTTTCCACAGACTCTAAGTCCCGAGAATCTGTCATTGTCTCATTTTATGGACGAGGACACAGAGGCACAGAGAGGCTCCTTTATCCCTCACCTCAGGACGCGTGAACATCACTGCCGGCTGCAGCCCCGACATGTGTCACCACAGTCTGTGCTTTGCCCCGAGGGTGTTGAGGCTTGGAGCTGCCTCGTGGCCAGCCCAGCTTGCAGAGGGAAATTGACGTAAGATTTGTCCCTAGGGTTTGTCCACTGTACAATCCACCACCTCTCTAGAGACAAACAAGACTCACCCACGATCATCACAGGCTGTAGTAGTCTTCTGTGGCTGCATAACTGACCACCAGAAACTCAAAGCATCACCGACACCAGCCCAGGCTCTGGGCTGAAGTCCAGTTGTGGCGGGGCTGGCTCCCCATCCAGGGGCTCTGGTAAAAACTCGCTTCCAAGCTAAGCCTCATCACAGGTGGAATTCAGTTCCCGTGGCTGCAGAGCCGAAGTCCCTGTCCTGCTGGCTGTCCCGCAGCCACTCCAGCTCCCCCGATGCGGCCCTCCGTGACAGCAGCAGGGTCTTCCTGAGGCAAACCCTTCCCACTCAGGATCTCTGACTGCCTGGCTGGCGACCAGCTGAAGAAGACGCTCCGACTTTTCAAGAGCTGGTGGCATAAGCTCAAGCCCACCTGCCAACCCTCCCTTCTTCTAATCATGTGACAACCCAACTACGGGACCAAATCCATCCAGTTCCAGGTCCTGGGGACCCCAGAAGTGGAGCAGTCTTGGACCATCCTGCCTGGATCGTATGCCCTGGCTCAGGGGCAGCTCTGGAAAGTAGCTTGGAGGAGGGGACTGTGGTCAGGGGCCACCCTACAGGGTGATTGTTGGTGGACACCAGAGTCAGCCAGGTGGGAAACTGGAGAGCCCAGGGTGGCTGGAGATGGTGGGGAAGGGGTGGGGCAGATCTTCCCAAGGTGGGCCCCAGACTCGGGACAGGAGAAGGACCCCAGCCCCTCCGCTTGCTTCCACCCCTCCCCAGGCAGCCTCTGAGCCAGAGCACCTCGCACGCCGTCGGCATGCCCGCCTCTCCTCCCAGGCCTACTCGTCCACATCCCACTGCCCGGGCTGATCTCGCCTCCCTCCAGGAAGAAGAGGACCTGCATCCAGGGATGGAGAGGGCGGTGGGTGTCTGCTGCAGAGGAAGCGTTCAGAGCGGACCCCAACATGCCTGTCGCCCATCACCTCCACCACGTGAGGTCAGGACATCCTGGTGCCTCTGGAATTGGACGCAGCGGTTAGTGTGTAACTGTGTAAGTTTTCTGCGGGTAAACTTTAACTTTCACTGGGACGTTGAGAAACTATGGCTATCTCCTCTAACCCCCAGCGGTAAAAAGGATATATAATTTATTAATTAAGAAATAAATCATTGCTCTAAAGCTGTGCCTACCATGATAGTAGATGCTATCAAGGTGCCAACTGCTAAGCCATCACCACCTCTCCCGTCTCTAGTCCAGACTCCAGCCTCCCCTGAAGGCTCAAAGGGACAGGTGGGTGAGAGTCAGGGGCCCCAGATCTCTCTGCCCCGCACCCTGGATGGCTCCCCTGCAGAACAGGAATCGTTTCCAGGAACACCCTCCAAGTAAGAAAGGGTAGTTGGAGGTACCAGGATCATGGAAAGAAGCCGATTTGGAGTCTGGGCACTTAGGAAGCACGGAGTCTGTGCTTTCTGTGTGAACTGTCTGAAGGAACAGCTCGGGTGACCCCGGGCCAACACAGTCGGGGACTGTGTTCTCCTGTCATCTAGGAAGCCTCGCCTTTGGTTTGAAAACCACACCGCAGAACGGGCTCTGGCTTCCCTGGACACAGAATAACTTTCCATCCAACTTAATTACAGCGAGACCAGTCATATTTATCTTGCGTTTTCTCTCAGGCAGTGTTTTTCTTCTAATTGGGATTTGAGGGCACCCCCCAGCCAAAGCTCCTTTGGCTACAGAGGGTGGCCTCTCCAGGCAACCTGACAGGCTCTCCCCAGAGGAGACGCAGGCCCGCCTGTGGGTTCATCCAAAGGGGCTCCACTAAATCATTTCCATCCCAGCCATGCAGATAATTTCGGCTTGAGGTTTATCTGCAGAAGGACTCTGATATTCTCAAACCGCCCAACCGCTGTAACTCAAGACAACGGGCGTCGACGTGTAAGTCGTGCAGGCCTCCCAGAGCTGCATCGCTGCCCACCTGGTGTCCCCTGTCCCCATGAATTTCTGCCAGCTTGTCCACTGGGCAGCCCCAAACAGGGTGGGATGGGAAAGATGTGCCCTTGATCCAGGAAGACACTTTGAGCTTTAGGTTTTGCATTTCTGTCTGATCCCAGCGTCTGTTAGAGGCCGACGGGGCTTGGGCTGATGAATCGATCATCTTAGGGTAACGTTTCAGAGATTCTGAGCTATCTGAGCTGCCAGCAGTCGGAATTCATCAAATCCTATAACACTGCAGCCGGAAGTCCCAGCCAGACACTCACATAATGGGACAGTGGGGTCTCCCATTTCTGGTACTGGGGCAAAGCTTTTCTACAAAACCCCCGGTGCACCCATTTGTTTCCTCCTTTCTGGGGTCAGCACTACCGCACACTTCAGTCATCCACAGCATTCCACGGCCCGCAATCCAGTGGCTGGTGAACGGTGCTTGGGCTTGCCCCCTTCCCAAACGCACGCTGGTCAAGACGGCAGGTAATTCTCTCCTTGACTTTCAAGATAAACGGCCCTCCACTGTCTACACGGGGTTTTTGTATCCACAGCTGTTTTCGTTTTATTTTGTGTCTGGGATTTCACCAATGTCATGTAATTTTCACATTTTCCCAAATTGAGCAGTTTTATTTTCTACTTCTGCTCTACTGCTACATCACAGGAATAGTCCTGGGCCTCTCTTAAAAGGGCAGCATTTTAAAGTCTTGAAAGACAACTTTACTTGAAAAGGAGCCCTGCAACTCATTTTCAGGGTCTTGTGCTCTTTGGATATTCAGGCCTGCTCTTCATCATTCATACGTAAGATTTTCCATGTGACTTGTGGATAAATGGCCTTAATAAATCCCATTATTCTGAAGAACAATAAAAATACAGGTTTGTGACACTGGAGCCATGATAAATAACATTGTTTTATTTTGCCACGTCATTATTATCTCCTTTCTCCCGCCTGGCTGCTGATAGACTGTGTCCCTGCAAACCCAGCCAGGGACTCTGGGCCCTGCCAGGGAGACAGGTAGCCCGGGAGCCTGTCTTCAGGCTTCAGCAAGTGTGGTGTCGACCATTCCCTGCAGTCAGAGACAGACACCAAACACTCCAACCACAGGAAACTATACTTCCAGCCACAGCAACCACGGTCCCTCCTTCTCCTTTGTGGAAGGATCTGGAATCCTGGATTTCTGCACCCACCTTCTGATTTACTTAATTATTAGAGATCCAAGTCTGAAAGCCAAGAGTTCCTCAAACTGGGGTTAAAAGGGCAAAGTGGAGGATATCAGAACAAGTTAATAAGCTTCAAGGTTCTCACAGAAGTTCTGGAGAGCACAGTGGGATGACAGCTTGCTCCACTGGCATCGTCAAAAGGAATGAGCTTCTAAAATGGGTAACCGACAAGGACCTACTGTAGAGCACAGGGAGCTCTGCTCAATATTCTGTAACAACCTAATTGGGAACTGAATTTGAAAAAGAATGCATACATGTATATGTATAACCGAATCACTTTGCTGTACACCTGAAACTGACACATTGCTAAACAACTCTACACATCAGACCAAGTCCTGGATGCAGGAGGGGCAGGGGCCTGTGCAGTTCGGGTAGAAAACCTGCCCGGTAGAGTCACAGGCCCAGAGCAAGGCCAGCCCATCCTTGCGCAGCCACGGCGAGTGGGGGGACGCCTGCCCTGCGCACTACCTGTGGTCCCTTCTTTTCCTGAAATCTTCCCTCCCTCGTGTTCCATGGAATTCGCATCCCCCACCCGTCACTCACGTCCCCTAGGGAGTCCTCTGCTCACACACCAGATTTGAGCAGGTTCAGTGTCAGTCTCTCCTGGAGAAGGTCTCTCCTTTTCATTCTCGCCAGCTCTCTCAGACTGCCCCCCACGGGCCCGGCGCACACGGTGTCCCCGGGAAGAGCAGCAGTCACAGCCATCTCTAGCCCCGGCCGAGGGCAGGCCTGGCTCTGAGCATCTGCCTTTCTGCTCACACACACCGAGGCCAGCAGAGCAGGACCCTGAGCTCAGCCTCCTTCACAGGCGGGGCCGATGAGATGCGGGGAGTGTAGGGACTGGCAGTCGGGACCCCGTGAACACGGAGCAGGGCTGGGGGGCCTCTGGCTGCACACTGCACGGACTGTGACTATTCCAGGGATGCTCAGCAAACCTCGCAGCTCTTCTGGGCTCTGTGGTTGTTTGTCCGGGAAGGCAGACTCCTCCCGCTGTGGTCCCGCTGCCACGGAGGGAGGCACAGTACACAGGACACCAAGCCACTGGGGGCCCCTTCCTTCTTCTGCTCCCCTCTCCTCTCTGAACACTCCACAGCCCTGTCTGTGATGCCCAGCCCTCCTCCCCCCAGACTTCTCACATGTGCTCCGAGCTGGGAGGGGGGAGGGATGGGGGAGGGCTCTGGGGTCTTCTCATGGAACTTCTCTCTTCCCTCTCACGGCTCACACCCAGCCCTCAAGTCTGCATCTCAGGACTGTGTTTCCTCCTGAGTACCCCCGCACCCTCTGCTCACATCCCCCAGAAACATTCCTTGCCTCTGAAAGGCACCACAGCCACCCCGGCACTCAGCCTGCCCTCTGCTGCTCCGACAGCTCAGGCCGTGATCACAAGCACCAGAGTCATTTATTCCTCATGGTCCTGGAGGCTGGAAGTCCAAGGTCAAGGTACAGGCAGATCTGGTTTCTGGCGAGAGCCCTCCTACAGAGAGCACCCTCATAGGTGGAGGGAGAGGGCTCCGGTCGCCTCCTCTCATTGGAAGGGCACTGATCCCTTGACGGGGCTCCAACCTCATAACCTCATCTAAACCACATCAGTGCCCAGAAGCCCCACCTCCGAACACCATCAAATTGGGGGTTAGGGCTGCTCTGAATTCATATGGAGCTCCTTAGGGCTTCAGTTAATTCATATGAGTTCTGGGTGCGAGGCAGGGAGGAGACAAAAACTTTTGGCCCATGGCTTCTCCGTCCTTCCTGCTGAAGACACACGACACCTCCAGCATTTGCACCCTGAACTCCCATCACCTCCTGTGTCCCATCGCCATCCAGCCTCAAATCCTACCCTGTGTCTCCATTCTGATCCACCCTATCTACTGCTGCAAGCAACTTTCCATAAGGGTTCAAAAGCTTTACATACTCCCCAGATGCTCCTAAATGGGTGATGGAACCTCCAGGGCTGACCCAGGGCTGCAGAGACCAGCACACAATCCCCCACCTCACCTAGTCACATGTTAGACTCCCCATCCACATGGCTGTCTTCTCCCAGTGCCTGTCCCACCTGGACACACACCACTGGACACACAGCCCTTCACCTGCTTGCTCTCTGCATCTCAGACTCTCGGAGTAGATTCACGGGTGCTGGGGGCCTGGGTCACATGCACACCTAACAACATGGAGAGGATGCAAACCACAGAGATTCACCCACCAGAGAGGAGCCTGATGTATCCCAGGCTCAGTCTACTCTTACTCAGGTCCCCAAATGTCCAGGGTCATCCAAACACCGGCTGGCATGAGGAACAGTCAGAACAGGATGCTGGAGGGGGCACACCAAGGACTTAACGGACCGTGGATCAAATACCTGCCATTTTCAAGAATGGTTGACCACGCAAATACACTCCTCGCAGAGCTTGGGAGGCTGTGCGTGTGGGTCCTTGAACGTGCAACCCCCTTTCAGGGTGAGGCCGTGGGGCCTGTCGGCATCTTTCCAATTGGCCCACTAGCCCTGGAGTCACAGCCCCACGGATACCTGCTTCCCTCCTCTGGCACGTCCCGTGATGTCCTAGCAAACCCTCTCAGAAGGAGCTTGCTGAGTAACGAAGGGATGACGAGTGTGCTTTTCATGGCAGTAAGGGCCACGTCAAGGGGACAGAGCAGGTTCTCAGGCCGGCCGGTCTTGCCCTCTTGGGGGCTGCGGTGCGTCTGGGCCACTCACTGGGCCCCTCTGCGCTCCTGTGCCGCCGGTGAGACGGGGCTGGGCTGAGGTGGGTGATGTAGCAGTGCCAGCCCGCGCCCTCATGCCTGGCTAGCCAGCCTCTGCCCACCCCACTCCGCCCCCGGTCTCCATCCTTAAACCGAACGCATCCAGACTCTAGAGTCTGCAACATGGGTAAAAACAGGCCATCTGAGGCTAAGGCAGGGGAAGAGACGGGCAGTAGAGTGCCCGTGGAGAGACTGATTGTCCAGCCGAGCCCTGGTGTGGGGCTGCACCAAATTCCCTGCTGTCTGCAGGTTCGGCCAACCCAGACCGCATCTCCTGGGGTGTGAAGAGAGCTGTTACAGTTGAAGAAGTCATCTGAAATTATGAAGACCGAAAATCACAGTGTTCCCCAGGGTGTTAAAAATTCCAGGACGCTAGGTCTGAATTTGGCACTTCGTCTACTTACCATTATGGGGTGGGTTGGGCTTCAGAACTGGCGGGATACAGGACAGGGTGGGCAGACCCTTGGGTAAGGATGTAGCCCCCGCGGCAGGAAAATGACAAGCACACACACAGGCATTAGGACTGTGATTGGGGGACGGGCGTTCTGGTTGGGAAGGATGCACCAGCTTTGCCCTGCACAGTGACGTCCACCCCCGTGCTGGCTTCAGGGATGTGCCACTCAGCTTCCCAGGGTACCACCCCACAGAGGGCCTCAAGCTTGTTCTAATGCTACTCTCTTGCCATCTTGAAATTCTTAGTAAGTTTTGAACCAGGGTCCCTGAAATTTCATCTTTCACTGAGTCCTGCAAATGACGTAGTCAGCCCTGTTCACCACAAACATGGTCCACGGAGGATGCTGTGTTGTCATGTGACTAGAAAAATGGATGTCATTATTTGGGGGAAAATAAGAGACTTTGGGTGATTCAGTATACAACCCCAGAATACTCCTATAGAAAAGCTACCACCTTGAGTTATTGACGCAAGTTGCGTTTCCTGAGGGCTGGGTTTGGTTGGCATGGCGCTCTGGTTGTTCTCTGTACCGGCACCAATGGCTGAGCACATGGGCCTCTGGACCGGCATTAACACAGGTGTCCCGACCACAGCCTCTGTCCTTGCTGAAGCCAGCTACCACGTGGTGAGAAGTGATACATTTAAGTTGTGATAAAGAGTCTCTTTTTAGAAAATTGAGTCCAAAGCACATGCTCCTTGTAAGTATTGTGAAAAACCAGCAGGCCCACAAAACCATGATCTGATTCAAGGCATGTTGTTAATGGGTGTGGAATTTTTTGAGTCCCCAAAAAGCTTGTGATTCTTCTGATAAAATTGCACTTGAATACACGTGCTTGCTAAAATCAACTCCCGAGTTTCTCCACAGAGCACATCACCGAGGAGAAAAGAATGAAAACCAGTGGCAGACGGGGTAGTTTGCGTACTGTCTGATGAGGGAGGATAATGGTGCCAGACTGACGTCTTGATATTAGATCAGCTGACAGGGGGCACGGGAGGAAGTGGCACACAGCCCTCTAAGCAGAATTTAGGTTTCCAACAACACCTACCTCTCAGTAATTAGGGTTTATTAGTCATTTTAGCAATGTTCAGTCCTATATTCCCCAAAGGGTTCAGATTTTATCTGTGAAAGCTGAGAGTTTTCAGGGGAAAGGATGAAAGTCTTTCCTTTGTACTCAACAGGGAGGTATGGAACTGGGAAACCATGGTTCAGAAACTAGAACGTGCACAGTCATAGGTGTCCCTCTACTCCAATAGGAGGGTCAGAAGCCAGGGGTGGGACGTAGGTGGGACCTCCAGCCCCCCAGCCCTAATCAGGTCTGTTGCTGGAGGACACCTGCATCGCAGGACCAGCAGAGCTGCTTGCACGGGGCTGGTGGGCACCCCGCGCTATTCAGGCTGCCTGCCTTGCATGCTGGAGCTCAGAGTTTTGGGGAGCTATTTCCAGGGTCTACACACACAGAACCCAGTGTTCCTTACAGATTCCAGCCCATTTAGCTGGGGAACGTGGCATCTGGAGAGACAGCCAGGGGTGAGGGGGGCTGCAGCTCTTTTCATGCATTTTCCTGGTTGATCATCAGCCAATCTGGAAAGAATCCACCCTTGTGTTCGCAAGTGTACTAAGAAACAACCCATTATTCTGACTTAGAGGAGACGCTAATTCATGACTTATTATTCACACGGCATTCAGACCCTCCGATCCAGGAAATGGACTGACGGGTCCCCTTAGGATCGGTGGCCACGACACAACCAGCTTTGATATGTTAAAACACTTGGGGATCCCTCTGGGGAATCATACAGAAACAATGAGTTTCAAAAGGACAGGCTTTCAAACTAACAGAGAATGTTTAACAGCAGACTGAGGGGGAAAGGTTTAGAAAAAACTTAAGAAAATATAGAGTCAGCTTGCAGCCTCCATAGAAGAAACACTGAGACCTTGCACGAGATTGCCCCAGAGAGGCTGAAATGCAAACCCAATGGGCTGAGGAAGAAAGCAAGCCTGTGTGAGCAGGAGAGGCGGTGGCTCAGCCCCGCAAAGCAGCTCCTGTTTAAAGGAGGATCACAGCACAAATAGGGTCTCATTAGCCTCACAGGAGAATGTAAAATGGTAGAGACAATTGTAAAGAGAGGAAGATGAAGCAGTTTACTAAAAGCTCCGATAACTACCTGTGAGACAAGAAGCCTGCCTCGTGCTTCGGGGTCCCGTCCAGTGAACTCGAGGAGGTGATGCTACACGAGGTACTTGGCTTCACCAGGTGACACCTGGCCAGGACCCCGATAAATGAGCAACCACTCACTCCAGGCCACCTGGGGGAAAGTGTCTGGATCATGACAAAGATTGAAGCCTCCAAGGAAGAGATTTTAGGGTCATTGTACAAAGTGAAGGGTGGCCAGGTAAGCTGGGACAGTTGTGACATTCTGAGGGCTTGGGTGAAGTGGAGTGCAGTGCCACTTTCTCAATTTCCTGCGTGTGAGCACTGGAAAACGAACCTCCATGCTGGTAACGGGAGGAGAAAGGCTCCGAAGAGACACCAGTTGGATGTGCGTGCAAACCTCACTTCCATCTTGGTGTAATTCGTGAAAGAGTTAATAAAAAGCAGTAGCACAACCAACACTTGGTTCAATGTTCATGGAGTGCTAGTTGAAAATGGCCACAATTTAAAAGCACGTGGGCAAAACAAAACCTGACCAAGATTACAAGGTGGTCATCTGCTCAGGGGCCCCAGCTTAGCTGCTGAGCTAGGAGACCTAGGGACAGAAGCATCCACAGAAGCCAACTAAGGACACAGAGATGTGCTGTCTAAAAACATGCTCAGTGATCACTGATCACAGAGCCCTGACGCGGGAGCAGATGGAGAGAGAGGCCTGCAGTAAACACCGGGCTTGAGAGAATATACTGAATTATCAAAACCCATGTGAGGAGACCTGCATTTCTGTCCTGAAATACAAGCATACTGGCCATTTTCAGGAATACTGAACATTTTGAGCTGCTCACCAACTAGTCTCAATTTTCCCCCCGGTCTGCGTGATGCTTCAGCAAGGTCTCTGGTGTCAGTCCACCTGGTTTTAAATCTCGGCTCCACACGTAGTAGCCATAAGACCCCGGACTTTAAATTGGGGATGAAAAGAAATCTTGCAGGGTGCTGAGGATAAGACAAGGAGAAAACCGTGAGAAGTATTTTGTACTGTTTTGGGGGAAAGTTCAGGGTTCAATAAGACATTCTTTGAGTATTAGCTTAAGAGCAGGTTTTCTATCTACTGTCAAGATTCCCTCTCTTCCAAGTACCCCCAGTATCAGAGGTGGTGCCCACATTTCAGGATTGTGCCACTCAGGATGACAGGCTGCAGGATGACAAAACGTCACAGCTGAGACTGCAAGGAAAGAAAATAGCAGTGGGGCAGCAGGGTTGTTTCAAGGATGGACTTCCTGATGTGCAGGTGAAGGGTTTGGAGTACAAACACAGAGGCTGTGACAGTGAGCTGAGCTGTAGTCACTGGCAGGAACATCCCTGCAACAATTGTGTCCCAAAGTCATATTTTGAACAAATGTTCTCTCCAGCTCTGTTGAGGTAGCACCCTGGTCATCCTCCAAACCTAATTCACTGCCCGGGGGCTAGTCCAAGCTCAAAAAAAAAAAAAAAAAGACATCCTTCTAGGTTATACTAGGAACAAATAAACAGGAAAGGACAGTATCCTGTTTGGTGTCTTGTTTCATTGATTCCTGTCAGTTCAGACTTCCCCACCTCCATACTTCCCCTGATGCTTCCCACAGCCGAGTCCTTCCATCTGGTAGAACAAGTAATAAGAGAAGAAAAGATGCCGCCTCTATTAACCAGTGTATAGAGAGTATGTCACTCAATTCTCAGAACTGGAAAGAAGGTTGTTTTCAATTTCCATTTGAAAATAAAGTCATAGTTCAAAAGAGGTAAGTAACCCACCCAAGTTCACAGAGGTAGGAAATAACAAAGGAGAACTTGTGTATGGTCCTCTCCAGCATCGTGCATCAGAATGGGCTCCTGCCCCGGTGCTTCCCCTCCTGAAACCATCACTGTTGCATTAATTGTCAGACACTTTATCACGACCCGCCAACCACGTGCCCTGGGGCTGGAGACGGGCTCAGAGCTCCTTACAGCCCTCGGGATGTGCGGTGGAATTGGCCTGTTTCACCTGTCCTGGGCCACCTGGAACCTTCACTCCCAGGGACACTGGGTTCACCCCTCCCGGCACCAGATGCCCTGGCTGACCCTCACATTCCCTCTAATTCCATGGTCCTCTGAGCCTCTGCACACGGCTTCCAACCAGAAGGTCCTTCATGGTCACTGGCATGGCTGACCATTCCCAGTCCCAGCCCAGCACACCAGCCTGGCCCCTAAGGGGGCTGGTGAGTCAGGTGAGGTGAGTCACCTGCGCCCAGGGGCTGCATACGGCAGTGGCTCCCCTCAGCCCCGCAGCTCTGCAGGGCATGGTCCTTGCTGCGTTCTGTGTTCTGAGCTCCTACCCCCTCTGCATTCCCTGGACGCTGCCATGCCTGACTGCGGGAAAAATCAGAGAATGTCGATGGGAATGATGGAAGGGAAAGCATCCCCAGAAGCTGGGGAAACCTGCATTGACCACTCCTCCTATTCTGTGTGTCTGCGTTGGCAGCGTAGAGGGTCCAGCCACCGTCAGGAGGACATTGCAGTGGGGAGCGTCTCACTCATCCATATTCCTGCGAGGGCTAACAGAGGTTCCGGGTTCCCTGAGTTAGCTGTCACTCCTAGGTCGAGAATGAGTGGGTGTGGTAAATACGAGTCTGCGAGGGAAAATATGAACCCATGCTATGGGCAGGGGCACTGCCCCGAGGGCCTCCTCATCTGGGTGGCTACAGTGATGCAGTTGGAGCCTTTGTTTAGAAACAGGCACTTTCAATGCCGGCTCCTCCTTGAAGTTTCCGTCCACATCGTTTTACAGTTAAATGAGAATTTTTTTCCGGTGAAGTTTTGTTTTTCAGATTTGAAACTGAACTTGCCTCTACTTGTGTGGTTTCTTTGCCTCTAAGGAAACCGTGTCCCCAGGTAAGAGCAGCTCCTGAAGAAGAGAACCAAGTGGAAAGGGGGGACGGCATCTGCAGAACCTCTGTGATCTCAGGCAGAGAGCACAGAAAGCGGGATTAATGGTGAATTTCACTCACCAGCAGAGGTAGCAGTATGAGAGCAGAACTCTGCCTCCGCCACTGCACCTGCTTGTACAGTTCAAATTAAAACCTGAAACCCAGCAAATCCCACTTCACAATGGCTTTCCGTGCTGGAGCCTGGGAATTAAAGGCCTCCGTTGTTTGGACGGATTATTTCCCTGCCTCTACCAGCTTCAAAGAATGCGAATCTTCCTCACTCACTCTTCTATTGATCCTCAATCAGATGACTTTGTTTTGGATTCCTACCGAAACAAAGACAAACAGATACATTTTAAGCACTTTCATGTATGGCTTTGTTTCAGTTCAGAATTCTTACTATGCAGCTACTTCCTTGTTATAAAGATTACTAGGCAGTTGGGGGGGAAATCAGGGAATTACCATAAATTCTGTTCACTAAATACCAACACTTTCAGGCAAATTATCTCAATTGTAAAATACTTTGGCATCCCAAGTAATTATATGCAATTAAAACCCCACTGTTCCTTTCCTTTCCCTTGTTAATTTATAATAGAGTACCTGCACTCAGGAAAACGAAAAGCTTAGCAAGCACTGGACATCAAAGACATCTCTCAACACCGCCAAAATAAAGCCAAACATTTATCCTACTCATTGGGCACTTCAGATTTCAGATGAAATTATTTCATACTCTCCTGCTCTTTAATGAACTATAAAGAATCTGGAGAGTGTTTCCTTGAAGACAGAATGTTCTCAGGCTCTTTGTAAATACACCGAGGAGGGTTTCTGCCCTGCCCGCTCTCCACTCCAGGGCATGACTCAGATACCTGGGCTGGGATTAATGAGTTTCGCTCTGGGCCACACTGCGCTGCTTTTGACCTGCTTCCTGGTCCTCCCAAGGGCTGCTGCTGGATCTGCACTTAAGCCTCCAATTAGTAAGTCGACCTGCGGCCGCCCCAGTGCCAGGCACCCAGGCAATGTGCCTGGGCTTGGCCCATGAAGACTCTCTTGTCCCCCCCACCTCACCTCCCCAGCAGTGACCCGGGATCCAGCTCTCCCTCTGGCAGGTGCTTGCACTGGGACCGGAAAAAGCTCTCCTTGGGCAGAGCTCCTTCCCCCACACCCTAAGTCCAAGTTCTGTGCAAGTGACACTAATTTATGGGAGGTAAGAGGGTAATTATCTCATGAACATTCATTTGGAGCCAACCATACAATAAGAGGGACACTTCTTTAGGAAAGTTTAAGAACTCAGTCCATGCTTGCTGGGATACAAGGGATATGACCAACAGTCCAGATTTTTCCAGGATGGAGGAGGAGGCTGTCAGGACTGAGACCTCCAGTGTGGAAAACCAGAAAATCCATTGCAAAGCTGGTCACCCTCATGTACCTTGTGGCTCAGTCGTCCGCGTGACCCTGTGTGACCAGGACCCGACTGGGCATGCGCGGCTCAAACCGTAGCTCCTGCACCTAAGGGCAGAGTTATCCCCTAGCTTTGGTCCAGCAAGGTTTGCACACAGCCCCCACTGGTCCAGCCCATTATCAGGGCTCCAGGCACCGATACAGACAAGAGCACAGGGCTCCTGGGGCTCCGATCCTGCTACAGACAAGGCCACATGTTGGAGAAGAGTCTCCACATGCCCCTGCCTGCACCACACAGCCTTTATCAATAAACTAAGAGGATTTTCCTTATCAACACCCTCATCACTAACTCCAGGGTCAGAGTCCAGCAAAGAGGAAATCCTCCCAGTGGCAGTAGGAGAGAAATCAATCTGGGCAGAGCCTACACTTCTCAGGAGAAATTTACTTCCATAAGTATCCTTTTTCTGCAGTATTGGGGCTTCCAGCGGGGCAGGAGGAGGGGCCCTGGGGATGAACCCCGCTGTAGGGTGGTTCTGCCTCATTACGAGGCTGGGCCTGGATGCAGGGCACTGCCCATCTTCAGTCCATCAACCCAGGATGCCCATCACGGTTCACCGTCCCCCAGCCTTGTGGCCGCCCATCTCTAAGAGGCACCTACCCTCCTGCACCTCCAAGGACCACGTGGGGAGCTTTGCTGCCCCTTCCTGCCTCTCGGGACTGGCTGCAGGGCTGCAAGGGACGTTTGGGGTAACCACACTGGGTGCTGCTGGAAGGGAAGAGGGGGACCGAGCACGAAGCCCACCCCCACCAAGGGCTGAGGGCAGAGCAGGACCCCACACGTGACCACGCCCTCTCCACGCTCTCACAGCCGTCCACTGGAATGTGCACTCTTCAGATCTCCAGAAGCCTGAGTACAGCATTTTCTCATTGGAAGCCAAATCCAATGGTTTGCTTTTGAGAGCTCATTGAGGTAAGGGTTCACCAACGTTCTCAAATCTAAGTTGTACTGAAAAAATAAAAACAAAAAGCCGAACAACCTGGACATGAGCCTCAACTTGACCGTTTGTCCATGATCAGTCTGGAGAGGGACTTCACAGGCCCAGAAAGAGCCGCACAGCCCTCACCAGCTGAGCTGGCGCCGTTCTCTGTCTTCCACCGCGGTGGGTACTAGTTAAAAGGCAGCAAATCTCAAAGAGCTGAGAACTAGTAACAACTATACTATAGTAATACATAGTAACTTTTCCCATTAGGTTATTTTCCACACTTCTCAATGCCCAGGGGAAACAGAATCACCAAGATCGTTATCAGGGAAGCTAAGTAGCAGAACCCTCCAAAAATGGGGCATTCTGATAAATATCTGTCACATTAACGTGACCTGTGTTTTAATTTAAAATAGAGGCCTGAACATTTCTTGACAGCATCAAGATGCAGGATGAACCTGAGCCCCCCATGGGAGCCATGCCCCCTGAGTGATGTCTGCTCCCTTAGGTTCTAGAAGCTACCAGGTTTCCCATGTTGAAGAAGTGAAGTGTTTTACCAGTAAGGCAACTAGAGAAGAGTCTTACCAAGTGCTGCAGGTGCCCTGATAGACCCAGTACCCGTGTCTTTTGAATCCAGGTGGCCCTTCCCAGCCCACCTCCTGGGTCGTGATTCTAGATTCTAGAATCTAGTGATTCTAGAGCACTGCGCTCTAGAACTTTCTGCCATGATGAAAATGTCCCATGTCTACGTTGCCCACTGCACTAGCCATTCGTTTCACATGGCTACTGGGTACTTGAAATGTGCCCGGTGAACCTGAGGAGCTATATTTAAAATTGCATTGTGTTTACATTTAGATTTAATAGCACGCATGGCAAGCAGCTGCCCTACTGCACACCACAGGTTCCGAACTTTGAATGAGCAACGGAGTGAAAGTAAAAAAGAAAAAGAAAGAAAAGACACTCTGTAGTGTCTTACTAGGCAATTGGAATTCTGTATCAAAAGCCTTTACAAAGTGTACATTTTTTTTCCTAAGAATTTCATTCCTAGAGATCTACCCTAAAGAGCTAACTGAGGTCTCAAAGATTATGGTATACAATTATAAACAACACTGTTATCTGGAATTATCTAAAAACCCCAAACCAACTCAGTGCTCCAAAATAGAGATAGGATTAAATGAATTATGTTTACCCAATAGGATGGCATATTTCTAAGAATATTAAATGACATTGGGAAATGCTTTAATATAATTTTAATTGAAATGTCTGGTTACAAAACACTATATAAAATATGATGCTCATTTTATTTATGTTTGTATTTATATCCCCCAAAATATTGCCTAGGGTTATACCTGAGTGGAAGAATTATTTCCCTTTTACAATTTTCTATATCTTCTTTCATGTGTCTAAATTATTTTTACAGAAAGAAAAAAATCAATGGCATGAATTCATTTAGTCTCTCAATGCGTCATTCAGAAATTGGTCATTTGGAATAGTAAATGGTACCCAGGGAGTAGAGGAAACAGCTCTCAGCACTTACCGTTTGGTTCACGCCATTAGGGTACCACTTAGGTGCATTCTTAACCGAGTAAATTAACTGACTATTGGTTTAATGTGTGGATCCCTTCCGGATATTCTGTCCCTTTCTTTGCTGTGCACAGCTCTGTACTGTGTCCCAAGGAAACTGTTTGTTTCCAAGAGAGAAATGGCATAGACCCTGATTATTTAAAATAATAATAGCTACAAAACAATCAAATGTAAAAACCCAATGACAGGAGTTGATGCACTTTGAGAAATACCTGCCTTATGCCTTCCATGCCTTGCAGCAAGGCACACATTCGGAAGCTCTGGGAGGGGAGGAGAGGCTCCCTTCTCAAGGATCTGTATCCTTCCAGCACTTCTGGTCTGATTGGTCCTGCAGCTTGAGATGAGCCCCGTGGCTGGGAGAAGAGAGCACAGTCTACTACTTCCTTGCCACTGGGAGGGCCGGCCAACAGCTCTAAAATTGAACTCTATGCAAACTTGTGATGACTAACTTAGTGAATCATGTCAAATTTTAAACTTTATTTCATTTTATTTTTTATCAGCTGCTGGATAATTGAAGGGGAGAAGATGCCCAATTGACATCCCGCCCCAGGCATCAGCCTGTCTTGTCACAGCCTTGCCTCCCAAGACATGTGTCAAGAGGATGTGTCTTCGCACAGAAGTGGTCCCCCTCTACCTTGTCAAAACTTCCTGGCTTCCTCCTGCTGTCAGAAAGCACCCTCCCTCTCTGCTCCATCAGCCGCTGTTTCCAATAGAAGGTAAACATCCTCCAAATCAATAATTGATGAAAAGGACTTTTAAAAGAAGTAGTGACCCTCAAATCTCACTTCGATATTCTTGTTTTGACACAACCATTATCTGTCATCTTTAGAAAACCACCGAAATCTCAATTATCAACAAAATAAAGTTGAAATCACAGACTACATTTTTTTCCTGTATTGAACTACTTGAGGAGGAAGGTACCAATTTTAAAAATAAGTGAATGAATGATGAACCATCCAGTACATTCCACCTATGGACAAAGTGGCATTGTCAGTCAGAAATGAATCCCTGGCTGCCCTAACCCAGCTGGCGTCCCTCCCGTCACACCACCCACACCTGGATGGCGAGCTCACCCATATTTAGAAACAGATTTCACATCAGAATCATAATACTTGAAAAGTTTAACTTGAAAAGCCAAACACCTGAAAAGTCTGTGGTATCCCCAAATTTAAGATTCTGCAAGAGTGGTAGCCGGGTTTCATTACACATCCTGAATCTTAGCTGGGAAAAAAAAAAAGAATATAAAATAGCACAAATGTGGAAAGCAGTGGAGTTGAGTATTTCCTCGGGAGTTTCCTTCATTTTGCTTTTTAAATTCTAACTTCAAAAATGCATTGCTCCGCGTCAAGAGGATAATTCCAAAAGAAAACAAAGGGACAGCAGCAGCCAGGTGCAGTGAGTGGACTCGTGTTTTGAACTATTTTGTGTGGGCAGTGATCTTGGCTATTGGTCCAGATTTTAAATGTTGGTATTTGGAGGGCTGGTGGTGTCTTTCACTGCCACCAGTTCTGACTACTTTAAGTACATGTCTTGGTGTCTTCAGGATAATTTGCAGGTAATTATTTATTTTTCAAACATAGTCATGATTGCCTTCATTTAAATATTAAGCTTCCAAATGTATTTTAAATGAATTCATTTACATTAAACACACACACATTTTCTTTTCAAATTGAAATCTGTATTCCACAGAGGCAAGCCCACCTATAATAATGGTAGCTTCTGTGGGCAGAATTAATGCGTCAAGGTGGAAGGGGTTGAAAGAAGACTCTCTGTCTTTTGTGGAGAATATGGTGCATTCCCGCAGCCTGAATCAGTATAAAAGACTGCATCCGTCATTCCTGGTGCCCACCCCAATTTTCTTTCTTCTCTATTGTTACCCTCTCTCCTTACCCCCTTAAAACAGTGATGGGTAAATGAAAAGAATGGATCTTAATTAAATGCAAATCAACGTAAGAACCAGCTATTGTGCATGAAGGGTCACACAGGGATAAGGCCTAAGGGAGGGGGGTAAGCTCTCTGCCCTGAGTGATGGTGGAGGGAGGGGACTGTCAGACCCTGAGATGCCCTCGGATGGCCCCTGCATCCCTTCCACCTTGCACACTGATATAGCAAGTCAGGGATGGTGAGAATCAATCAGTAACCCGCAGCCTCAGACTCGCAGAGACTTCACACACCAAAGGTTTCTTTTCGTTCCTGTCATGTGTCCGTCAGGGAGGCCATGGGACCTCTGCTCACCCTCCCAACAAAGGTCCCTGGGCTGATGGAGGCTTCATCTCAGCGTGTGAATCATGCACCTGCCCTTATAGCTGCTCTCAGGAATGGCACGCGTCCCTCTACTCTCAGTTCACCCTCCACAAGACACATGCCCACATCAGTCTCCAGTGAGAAAGCAAGCACCATCCGCCATGTTCCTGGAAGTAGAGGCTGGGGTTGTGTGAACAGACCTACAGACCGCAACAAGCAGGAGTGTGCTGGGCCCTGGGGCCCAGGCTGGGAACACACCGCTGCTCAAGGCAACCCATTCCCTTTGCCATACAGCTCAATGTCCCCAACTTCCTTGCATCTGGCATGGCCATTGACCTAGTTCTACCATTGGGACTTATGAAAGCTCTGCTGGGGGACTCCTGAGAATGACCATTCTTTCAGGGATAAGTAAATTCTTTTTCTTCTGCCTGCCTTTCTCTTCTCCCTATTTGAACGTGCGTGTCTGAAGGCGTGATGCTTGGAGTTGTGGCAGTCATACTGAAGCCATCAACATCAACAAGCTGTGGATGGTGGAGCAGAAGAAAAGAAGGAGTCTTGGCCTTCATGGTACCATGGAGCCACTGCATCCAACCCTGAAATGCACACCTCCAGGCTTCTTATGTGGGAAAATGGAGTGACTGTTCTGCTTAAGTCAGGACTAGTCAAATATTTTGTTGTGTGTAATGGGATGCATCCAAACCAATTCAATCACACTTCTGCGAATAACCAGCCAGAAAGTAGACTATCATCAACATTGCAACAGAGATCTAAGAGTCAGTGAAGGGACCATGAAGGGGGATGAACTCCACTGGAGCAGCTGGGGACACTCTCTTGACTAGTAAAGATGCTGAAGAACTGGTAGGAACCTGGCACCAGGCGAGCGTCTGCAGCATCCCGGTGCAGACGATAATGCCCTTTCATTACACCTTTCAGTCGACAGTCACTGGCTCAGCACCAGGCTCTGGGCTAGATAGTGGGCGGAGGAGAGGTGGCTGATTAAGAGGTGGCTCTCACATCTCCAGTTGGGAAACTGGTTGGACGGAAGCACAGAGAGGCTGATGTCTTTGGGCCACACGTGGACAGAGCCTTTCTGACAATGACAACAGGATCACACAAGCCAAGACTGGCAAAAAGGTGGGAGGTGGAGGTTACCAACAGGACGTGGGGACCCATCTGTGCCCTTGGCTCCCAGAAGGTAGCAGAGCACCTGAGTCCAGGCTCGGTTACAGGTACCAAGAGCTACCACTGCTCATGCCTTTTCGGGGTAGATTTCTGTCACCCATGGGCGCCGACTCTTACTTTAGTCTAGTACAGCCTAGAGTGCCTGACTTAATAGGAAGCTATAAGTGACTCAAAAGCACTTCAGAATTCCTGGATGAAAGCAGCTCTAGAAACTCAGAGTGTAATTAACTGTGGAGAAGTTAAGAAGTCCGGACTTGGCAACAGCAATTAAAGTAGCTTTAAAAGGGCTCCCCTTCCCTCTCGTGTCCATAATGAGGGTAACTTTAATTACATGACCATTAAAATCCGGTGGCTTTACCCTCTTTAATTTGATCAGTTGTAAGTCAGACAGCTTTGGTGCCAGTTCTCAAAGGGTGTCTTGTTAGTTCACCAGTCTGAGCGCTGAAGTCTAGGAGGACACGTAAGACAAAAACACGTTGATTTTTTAGTTTGGAAAGGCAGAGAGAATATACAGTGGAGCTCCATAAAATCATGACAGGCATGAAAAGAGTTAAAAGGAAACTCTCTTCCGAGTCTTCAGTATGACTAGAATGTTCACGAAAACAAAAGGAAGGCATCACTTACCTAGTAAGGGGCAGAAGGGAACAAACTCCCAGACACCTGGGCTCAGGGCACCAGGGGGCCTGTCCCATTGCTCGTCTAGGGGATGGCTGGGGCCCTAGTCATTTTCTTAAGGCGTTTCTGAGACTGTCTTGTCATCGTGCAGAAACCCCGCTGTAAGGCGCTATTTCTCCCTTCCCCACCGTGACCCCAGGCTACGGTGTCTACAGTCCTGTCAAAGTTTCCTCTCCACATGGCCATCACTGGGAGTTTGTCCAAGACTTCCTCCACCAAGAGCAAGAAGAACCATGTGTTAAGTCCCGTTGCATGTTAGATGGTGGCCGTCAAAACATACGTCAATGTCCTAACACCCAGCACCTGGGAATGGGACCTCCTTTGGAAAACTGGTCTTTGCAGATGTAACTGATTTAAGGATGGTGATATGAAGAGATCATTCTGGATTATCTGGGTAGCCCCTAAGTCCAATGGCAAATGTCCTTATAAGAAAGAGTAGAGAGACACAGACACAGAGGAGGACGCCATGTACAGACAGGGACAGAGTTTGGAGTGATGTAGGCAGAAGCCCAGGAATACCTGGAGCCCCAGCAGCTGAGTGAGGCAGGAAGGGTCACCCCCCGGAGCCTGTGGAGGGAGCTGGGCCCCAAGACATCTGGCTCTCAGACATCTGGCCTCCAGACTGTGAGGGAATAAAGGTCTGTTGTATTAAGCCCCCTAGTTTGTGGTGCTGTGTTAGGGCCACCGGAATACACACCGAGCCCCATGCACCTGGGGCCCCAGGACACCCTGCTGAGTTGTTCTTCAGGTGCTGCCACTTCCAATGGAGGGACTGGACTGTGGGGGGCACAGGGGTCCCCTGTCAGCCTCCTCGGCTCCAGAAGCCCCTCCTTCCTGGGCCTCGTGCACACATAGAGCTGGGAGGTGACACTGATCGTCCCTCCAGGCTACCCAGAACTGGCCATTTCTCTGCGTGACTGCTGTGTGCAGGCCCCAGATGTGCTGAGTCTCCTCCCAGGACATTCAGGGGCCCTCAATGTCCCTGCATAGGTTGGAGTCTCTTGATCTTCCAGACCCCGAATCCCCGCCCATCCCCCGGTGGCTCAGGGCTGTGGCTCCAGAAATCTCTATGTAACAACGGTCTCTTGATCTGCCATGAAACCTACTTCAGATAAAACTGTGTGTGCCCTTGGCATCTTATGCCTAAAACTGGGGCCAGAAATCCACAGTAGGAAGTCATTGAGGTTTTAAGTTTTCAACAAGCTCGTGTACAAAATCATTCTTCACATTACTGTGAGTGTTCCATAAAGCCCCTGGTTAGATTTTTTAATGACCAGCTGAGTGCAAGTTTCCATTTGGGTTTCTAACATGTGCAGGACCTGCTCCAAGTGGGTCCTGAGTTATGGAAGTCATGGCTGGGGGAAGCTGTCCCTGTGGACACAGCCGGGAGCCTCCTTACGCTCTGGTCATCTTATTCCAAACACCAAACTCACAGTGAATGGGAGAACTCGAAGCAGAAACCGGTTCACCTTTCTGCTAGTGGTTCATTGATGCCGTTTAGTGAACAGAGAAAACAAAATTATGAGGTGACTGCCTATTCCAAGAGAAGAATGCCAGAATATTTTATAAATCCCCAAGTAAGATTGCAGAGGACAATACACAACCACAAAGAAACTCAGATTAAAGAAACAAATGTTTTGTCTTTTCGGGCCCTGAGTGTTAAGGTATACTCCCCACTATATCTAGATGCCCTATAGCCATAACTTCATTTTCTAAAGTCAATTGCACTGATGTCATATTGTTTGGCCCCAAAACTGACCCTTTAAGTGTGTGTCTATGGATGATTAAGGCAATTATGAAGGTCATTAATTCTGCCCTATGCCTCCCTCACCTGTGCTGGTCACCCTGCAGGTATGGAAAGACACACAACAGAGGATGCCTGCCCTGGAAACAAAAGTAGAATTCTCCTGGAATGGCTTTTATGAATTTATCATCAAAATACACCCCTCAGCGACAGATACTCAAGTCAGTTTATGAGAGGAAAGCAGACCTGCTCAGTTGAGAATAAACACAAGGGCAGGAGGAATTATAACAACTCTGAAAAGTTGAAACAAAGATACAATGGTGTAGAAGCGCAATGTAAATTACGCCATTTATATTTTAGACAAGGACTCCAGCCAAAGTCTGTGAAGAATTTTAAGGTTTGAATTAGACTTTAAAATATATCGCCCATGTTTGAAATGAATAATAATACTAAAGTAGCTTTTCTAAACGAATGTGCTGTTGACTGACCTACTCGAAAATGTGACTGATTTGGGCTTTCTGTCCACACAGGCTCACAGAGCACCTGCCACGGGGATGCAGGGGCCAGGACCCTGGGTCTCCCTGCTGCCCTCTGCTCTCAGGGTCCTGGGCAAGGTCCCTGCTCTGGATCCGGCAGACAGAGCAGCCCGAGGTAGGCACTGGTCACTGGGCTGCTGCCCCCCTGTGCCAGCCTCGGCAACTCCCCACAGGATCAGCCCCCTCTACCTGCCAGTCCTTGGTGTCCCTGAGGCACATCAGCTGCTCCCTCATTTGGGGCCAATCCCTTCCTAATGTCCCCTCCCCCGTCCAGGGCCCCAAAGCAGAAGTGTGTGTGAGACGTGCAGATTGCCCACTTTACACATGGGATCCCAGGTTCCTGGGTGTCTACCGGTGACCCTAGGAGCCTGGCCCAGGACACCAATGCCACAGCAGGATCCCCTGCGGTTCTCAGACTGGCCCCTGCACACAAACACCATCTGCCGGTCCTCTTCCTTCATGGAGTGAGCGGTTATCCAGAGGTGTCCCCTGTTCCCAGCACCCTTCACACTCCTGCCTGGACCTCCCCATGACAGACACCCGCAGGGGCAAGCAAACACCCCAAAGGGTGCAGTGAGTCTCCCATCTCACCAGGGCCCCTAGCTTCCCCACAAGGAGCCACTTCCAGTTCTCAGGTGGGCTCCCCTCACAACCGTGGAGGAGACGTAGGCACTTTTCTTGACAGGAGCCTTAGCAGATGGGCAAACGCATCCAGCCTGTAGAGCCCTCACCCAGGCAGGAAGGCATGTGGGCAAGATTGCTCCACAGCCCCACTCGGACTAATGACTGATTAAATGCCATTGAAATGTTCTTTAATTGTGAGCTAATTCAATCAACTCCGGGATCCTGAGCAATGGTGTTTGACACGTGGTGAGGATCTGTATGTGCTGTCCTGGAAAAATAGGGAAGACATCATTAAGGGGAAACTGAGTTGCAGACAATCATCAAAATGGGCCTGTTTCACTCGCACAAGGACACACGCAAAGCTACGCACAGGCACGTACCAAGGTGTGCATGTGTCTATCTGTGAACGTGCAGGGGGCAGAAGGGATAACCACAGGAATGGCACAGTGGTTACCTCTGGGAATGGAACAGAGAATTGACAGAGGAAGGTAGTGGGTGGGGCTGTGAAGGGATATTTTTATTTTATATGAAAATTTTAATGACAGAAATATACGTATGTTGCTCCCATTACAACCAAGAAGGACCCTATGAGACTTTCCCAGAATAGACCCCTACCCATGTCCTCTCCCTGCCTTTTGTCTGTAGAAAAACTTTAGTCAAAGAATACATTTAGGGCTTCTCTGGTGGCTCAGTGGTTGAGAGTCCGTCTGCCGATGCAGGGGACACGGGTTCGTGCCCGGGTCCGGGAGGATCCCACGTGACGCGGAGCGGCTGGGCCCGTGAGCCGTGGCCGCTGGGCCTGCGCTTCCGGAGCCTGTGCTCCGCGGCGGGAGGGGCCGCAATGGTGAGAGGCCCGCGTACTGCAAAAAAAAAAAAAAAAAAAAAAAATACATTTAATCAGAAAAGTGAAAAAATGCAGAAAGAAAGGAAAACAGTCAAGTAAGAAAAAATAATAATATCTTAGCCATTAAACAAGGTCAAGGACCTTTAGTTCTTCCTCAAGGACTATAGATAATATTCTGAGCCATGTCTTTTGAGCTGTTTTGCAGATATTGAAACGCCCACAGGTGGAAGGAGTTAACTGTCTGATGCCCACTAGCATGTAGACCCCAGACTGGCTGGAAACAGAAGGTTGATGATGCTGACTCTCAATTACCTCACCACCAACCAATCAGAAAAGCGTCCACGAGCTGACCACGCCCTGCTCCTTGAGCACTATAAAACTCCTCACTACCTGCTCCAGGGTGGGACACACAATCTTGAGGGTGTTAGCCCACCACGGCCCCCTTTGCCTGGCAAAGCAAGAAAGCTATTTCTTTCTACTTCACCCAAAACTCTGTCTCTGAGATTTAATCCAGCACTGGTGTACAGAGGCCAAATTTCAGCAACATCATCATTAAAAAACAAAAACAATTAAGATGTGTAATAGTAATAGAGTGTGGTGTGTCTTCCTGGGCCGCCTGAAAGAGGCAGGGTGAACTACACCCCAGAAACTCAGGGGTGGGGGCTGGGGTACAAGGTCCCTAGGAAGGAGGGTGAGCAATGTGCAATGCTCATCAGCCTGGGAAGGGGAAAAGGATGCTCAGATGAAAGCAAAAGACAGGGCAGGGGTAGCAGGAGGTGGTGGAGGCTCAGGTGTGGACAAAGCAGCTGGAGAATAAAGGGCTTACCAAGGTAGAAGGCAGATGGATCGAGAAGGTGACAGGAACTCTTTACACCTTGCCCAGGATGCTGGACTTAACTCTCTAGGAAATGGGGGAACCTTGATAACTGGTAACTAAATGAGAGTAATTTCGTCAGTTTGTGATGTCAAAAGATGGTCCTTGAAGCAAAATGGAAGACTCGTTAAAATGGAATCAGACTGAAGGCAGGGAGATCTTTTCAGAAACCCTGGCAATAATCCAGTCTACTGAAGATGTCAGGCGAAGTAAAAGAATGCTAATAGGGCTCCCCTGGTGGCGTAGTGGTTGAGAGTCCGCCTGCCGATGCAGGGGACACGGGTTCGTGCACGGGTCCGGGAAGATCCCACATGCCGTGGAGCGGCTGGGCCCGTGAGCCATGGCCGTTGAGCCTGTACTCTGCAACGGGAGAGGCCACAACAATGAGAGGCCCGCGTACCGCAAAAAAAAGAAAAAGCTAATAGGGTGCCCATATAATTTATTGTCCAACCTAGAACATTCTAGAAAATGAAATACCTTGTCCAGAGCAACCTTGGAATTGTCCCAGGCACACTGGAAGGTAGGGGCACCTCCTTAATGGAGGATGAGAGGAAGAGATGCTTTGGAGAGAGACCTGAAAAGTCACACAGTGCCCATGTCTCCATGAGGGCAGGACGACACCCACCTCTCCTGTTCTCCATTTCCATTGTATCTCCAAAGCCGGCCCATTGCCAGGAATATTGTGAGCGCTCAGTAAATAACCATTGAATAAATGGATGGTGAACAAGACAGAATTGAAGGTGGACGGCTGAAGGAGGCGTCGGGGTGGCTGCCAAGATCTGAGCTACTTCATGCAGGACGGTACCCTTTGCTAGGACCACAGACACGTGAAGAGAAGCAGGTATATCTGCAGGTCGTCAGGTGAAGACGCGTCCAGTGCAGTTGAGTATTGGGTTCTGTAACTCTTGGCTGAGATTTCAATGAGAGATACCACTGGTAAAAGCCCAGAGTGTGAATGAGGATTTCCAGTGAGGGTGCCTAGATTGAGAGCAGAGCTCATCAGGGCACTGAGGTGAGCGGGCAAGAGATGGAATTAAGGGCAAAGTAGGCAGACAAGGAGCAAACAGAGAAACAGAAGGCACTTGTGGAGAGGGTGGTATCAGAGACAGTGGGTGTCAGGGCCAGGCATCCAAGGCGGACTTTAGGGTCTTCAGTAGAATGCTGTGAAGTTCACTGGGGTTGAAGGATCAAACTGTGCGTCTAGGACTCTTTTTCATGAAATGTGCTGTTCATAAAATGTGTTTTCTCAACCAAATTCCAATCCAATTTATTTAAAATTCAAATGTTGGACTCAACTCCATACCTAATGAATCAGAAGATTTCTAGGCACGAAGCATACATTTTAGCATGCTTTCCAAGGGATTCTGAAGTTTTAGAATTTTAAGATAATATATGGGTTTTCCAACTGGATTATGAATACCAAGGGATGAAAGATGAACTTGGAAAGGAGAAGACAATTCTGGGCTCAGACTGTGGGTTGGAAAATGAAAGCAATCAGAGGACTAAGTGCTAGATCCAGACAAATGCCAAATCTAACATTTCACTGGGGATACTCTCTCTTCTAAAGGAAACACTCAACTGCATTAAAAGAGACCTTCCAGGAGATAGGAGAAGAGATCCACAGCTGCTCAATTCCTTCCAGCTTCAGTGTATACATTCCAACCATGAAGGGTGACATATGATGTGCTAAGGAGATGGACCTCTTTCCTCTGCAGTCAAGAGCGAACCAAGGATATTTCAGTAGGGGGATGAAATGAATGTAACTGCTGGTAAAATGACCCCATGCAGCATGGAAAGACGGAAAGATGGTGACTCAGGAGGCCCTTGTAACAATCTATGGGCTTGAATTGGGGTGGGACAAGGCTAGATCTGAAAGACTTTTAGGAGATAGAAGTAACAGGTCATAGTAAATGGATATAGGCAGCCATGGAAAGAAGGAATTAAAAACAAGCACCTGAATGAATGATAGTGAGGTACCGGAGGAAGGAACAAGTTTGGAGGTGAACAAGCTGATGGGTAAGGGAGGGGGTGTAAAGGGTGATTCTTCCAGGCAGGGAAGTCAATATTTATTTTAATAAAGTTCTGGGAAACTCACAGGTTTGTATTTCAGGTGGGCGGTAGTAAGGCTTAGAGGAGTGGTTTCTCCTCGGATGGCTTGGCTTGATGATAAAATTAAATAGGGAATTCAAGGGGCAGGGAAGAATTTGCAGAAAGTCAACAACCATCAGATCCTTGAAATAAATACGTTATGGCCTTACAGCGCTCCAACGTAGCACGGAATGAGTCTCGGGAAGCAGAAGCTTTCATCCTTGTGTGACGATAGAGATCTCTATGCGTGGACAGAGAGACTTACACAAACACACTGTTCTACAAAATCGCATCTCTTCTGATAAGAGTAAATCTTCCTGGGGGGATGAGCATTAACGCCAGGGTTTTAATGGAGCTTCTTTTATTTAACTTCTACATAACCCGTTTACATTGTGATATAATTAAGTTAGGGGTGAGCAGCCCGGAAATTGACTACAGACTTGATGAGCCTGTAAACTACCCAACTGTTAGCAAAACTGCAACGGTAGCTTTTGTCCTTCCTCTCTCTAGATGAAACCAAGTTAACCACTGGAAGCGCGACAGGGTCTATCTCCCAGTGAGGACTCCAAGGGGCACTGATAAAATGGACTAATTGACATTGAGTTTGTTCCATGCAGATGCTAATCAATGATAACGTTTTGCATATATTACGTGTGCATTATGGAGTCAGCAAGGAAACCATCTAGATAGAAACATCACTTTTTTTCCTGTGATATTGAGCGACTCCCCCTTCACATGTCAATCAGGAGTTTTGTGATACAACACACACGGAAGGATCGTTATTCTACTTTATGACCACTCTATTTGTCTGCCCTCACGAGGAAACTATTAACTCGGTCTTTGTGTAATGGCCTGGAGTTTTGATGCCAGGGAAGGCTTGCAATTAAATTATTTTCATCTTTATTAGTAATGATAATAATAGTAATTGCCTTTATTTGACAGCATTATTTTCCCCCTACATTTGTGTCATTCCACATTTCTGCTTAATTTAACATTTTATACATCATAAAGAATCAATCAAGTTCTCCAACATCCTGTCATAAAAGATATGACTGTACATTCCGGACCTGTAGAGAAAACCCACCGAATCTGACCGGCAAGGAGGTGTGCAGATATGCCAGGTTTCACAAACAGTTGGAGGTTTCTGCATCTTCAGATCACGTGAAGATAAGAGAATCAGAATCCTAACAGGCGTGAGCTCCAACGATTTTTCATGTCCACGTTAAGGCACAAAACCCTTCGTTCAGACAAAACCTTACCAGGAAATTCAAGACGTAAAATGAGGAAATGGAGTTGTTTTGCCCAAAGGGCGAGGAGAAGGGCCGCAGAGCCTTCCCATGTCAGCTGCCTCTCACCTGCCCCAGGTACTCCTGAGCGGACGCCCGGGGACCCTCTCCTCATCCACCCACAGGAGCACTCAGGAGAAGCCAGGAGGGACACAGGGGTCCTGGGCACTGGGGGCGTGGACCTGGCTCACACTTTGTCTCCCAGGGTACCCAGACAGGCAGCCACCTTGGCTGAGATGTTCCCAGCCCTACACAGCCTCTTGATTTCCTGCAACACGTCTAAGGGTGTCCTGCTGTTCCTCAGATACCTGCCACATATCCTCATGGCCCAGAATACAGTCCAAACTCATCACGCGCTCGTGAAACCCACTCTGATGCGGCCCGACTTCCACTGCATCCCTGACGACGCCAGCCGCGGCCTGGCCGGCGTGCTCACGGCTTCCGAGACCTGTGACGCACACTGGGAACATCCTCTGCTCAAACGCTTTACCCTTCCCAAGCCAGGTCACCTTTCAACGCCTGGTTCAAGTGGCAGGTCGCTGCGTCCTCTCCTCGTTGATAGAATGGATCGCTACCTTTTGATTCCTAAAGTCTGCGTCCCTGGCATCAGTCCAGGTCTAGTGCAGTGGGGAGAAACTTCCCGGTTATTTGGACAGAGGAAAGTTAATATGACAAATTCTTAATTAGGTATTGTTATGAGTTGAATTGTGTCCCCCCCAAGACTCATATGCTGAATTCCTAACCCCTATTGCCTCAGAATGTGACCTTATTTAGAAATAGGGTCCTTGCAGCTGAAATTGGCTGAAATGAGGTCACATCAGAGTAGGTTGGACCCTAATCCAATATGACTGGTGTCCTTGTGAAAAGGGGGAATTTGGACCCGACGTGCACACAGGGAGAAGCTCTGTGAAGATGAAGGAAGAAATTAGGGTGATGCATCTACGAGCCAAGGAACCCCAAAAATGAGCAGAAACCTCCAGAAGGTAGGAGAGAGGCCTGGGGCATATTCTCCCTCATAACCTCAGCAGGAACCAGCCCTGCTGACCCCTCAGTCTTGGACTTGGAATCTCCAGACAGTGAGAGAACACATTTCTGTTGATTAAGCACCTCAGTCTGGACACTGTTAAGGTCGCCCTAGCAAACACGGTATAAAGAATGTTCCAACTAGTTTATTGAAAAGGTGAAAAGAAAACAGGAGGACACCTCAGAGGCAGATGTGGGAAGCAGCTGCTGCCCCAGGGCCAGGAGAGAGAAGAAACAGCGTAGAAACAGTAAAGTTAAAGGGGCCCCCACAGACCTGGACCCCGGACCTCTGGGGCAGAGACACTGCTCGCTGGCTCTGGCTCTGGCTCTCGAGGAAACACGACGTGCTGACCCTGTGAGGCTGCAAACCTGAAAACGGGACTCAGCTGCTGCTACATGGAGGGACTGGTGCTCCCGGGGTGAAGTGAACCAGGGAGGATGCTGAGAGTCACAGGGTGTGATCCGGGACAAGCTCCTTCCGTCCAACAGCGCCCTACCCCACCTCGCACCCCTGCAAGCATCCCCTTTGGGCAGAGTCTAATGGAAAAAAACCTGCACTTCAGAAATGGGGTTTGTGGGGTTCAGTATCACAGAGCCAAAGGTAGGAGGGAATTCGAAGCTGAGAGCCTAAAGCTAAAACTAGCATATCCCTCTTCGCACTTATTTCTGCCTTGTGGAATAATTAGGTGTTTGCGTGTGTCTCACCAAACTGTCTAACCGACCTTAGACACTTAGGTATTCAGACAGCTGTCTCCTGTATCTCAGCGTCCTCCACAGTACGTGACACCGTCCATTTCTTGAAGTGGTTCCTCCACAAATGTATGCGGCTAAGGGAACAATGGAAGAAGGGGTAAAAAGAAAGGAATGGATGGAGGGAGGGAGGAGTCAGGAGCTCCTAACAGCTGCTTCCTGGTGGTCCTGAGGCAGGATCAGCTGGACCCAGGAGCACAGGCAGCAGGGGCTCCCACAGGGCTTGGCAGGAGAGGGCGGGAAGGGGGTCACATCCTGAGATCAACAAGTCTGTCTGTCCCCGTCACACTGCTGAACTGGGTGCCAAGTTTCTAATCCTGGATTTATTACACACTGTCTAAGTGACCTTAGACAAACCACTTAACTCAACCCTAGAGATAATGTCACATGGTCTTCAGCTTGTAAAATGATCACTGATGCTTTCCCACCACCTCACCGCCACACTGATAATGCATCCGCTGGCAGGGAGGCGCAGCTGCTGATGGAAGACAGAATAGGGCTCAAATTTTCCATTTTTCTGGCAATTCTCTCTCCATCACAGACGTATGTCCATACACTAACCCTCGACCTTGGGACCCAGGCTAATTCGAGTCAGGGGCTTAGCTACTGTAGTCTTTCCCTCTTTAGTGAAATCTGGGAAACAAAGTTTCACTGACACATTTGAAATTTTCCTGCAATAAATTATAGGGAGGGTGCAGGGCTCTGGAGAGCCTCCTGGGACAAAGCCAGCCTCCTAAGCTTGCGACGGCCTGGGAGGAGTGGGGACAAAGCAGAAGTCACAAGGGGCTCGGAACATACTTGCTTCACAACTAAGGCCGTTGTCCAGAGAGTTTACGAACCATGTAAACTGGAAAGTCCTTTTAGAGTTGAAACAAACTGGGTGGGAGATTTCAACCTCTGATAATAACCGACACCTGAAAGTGTTCATACAGGGAATATAATACCCTCCTGAACATTACACACTTTTGGTTTTAATGGAGACACCCTTGCTGTCTACAAAATTGAAGAAGGGAAAACTCTGGAGCTTCTTTAAGATATTTCTGCCCCCAAACTGAAGGATGGATTACAGCGTCAGAAATGAATGCAGCTTCAGCTAATAACCCCTGATGCTGTTTGGAGTTGCGGCAGGGACACGTGGCTATGGATGGTGTTCTGGGCTGAATTGTGTCCCCCTAAGATGCCTAACCCCTAGCACCTCAGGATGTGACTGTATTTGGAAATGGGGCTTTAAAGATGTGTTTCTGTTAAAATGAGCTCATCTGAGTGGGCCTAATCCAGCCTGACTGTTATCCTTAAACAGAAAAATCTGGACACACAGAGGACACCAGGAATATCCAGGCACAGAGAAAAGGCCACGTGAGGACACAGAAAGGAAGCTGTCTACAAGCTAGGGAGGGAGAAACCAAACACGCCGACACCTTGATCCTGGACTTTCAGCCTCCAGAACTGTGAGAAAATACGTTTCCCTTTTTGACACCACCCAGGCTGTGGTATTATGTCACGGCAGCCGGAGCAGCCTAAGACAGACGGCAGGATTCTGAAGGTCTCTTTCAAACTTGGTTCTGCCATCAGCTGCATCTGAGAAGCAGCCATCATTGGCCAAGAGGGTGTTAATCCTTCTTTTCTTCAAAGAGTGATAGGGAAGGGCCACCCTTCCCCCCACAGTCCTCCATCCAGAGTGTGGATCTCTCCTAGGACCTTTGGGTCAATGCATGGATGGTCCTCTATTAAAATGTAATATCCCCTGTACAAGAGGTTAAGGTCCCCTACCTCTGTCCATTGACAGCCCTCCTCGGTCTAATCAGGAGCTATGATGAGCCTGCCAGTCACTGAGCTTATTTCCAGGAGGGTGGACCACAGGCCATGTGTGTTTCCACTGGAGGGTGGAGGGAGCCCCGGAGACTGGAGTAGGTGGCATAGACAGTACATTTTGGCAACCTTCCTCAGCAGGAGAGCATTAGGACGGCCGCTGAGACCAGGAGCTTGGGAAGGGCATGCACGCGGAGGTTAGAGAAAGGAAGTGTCCTGACCTGGGGCTTTGCCCAGAGTGGCCTCCTCCTTGGTCATGGGGGTGTCATGTCCTTTGGGTCAAAGGATCCTCTGAAGTGTATCTGGGAGAAGAAAACCTTCCCTCCTCCACTTCTTCTGTCTCTCTGAACATCATTCCCACCTTCCATCCATACTCACTCAACACCCCCAAAGATGATGCAAAGTCGAGAGGCCTGAGGCTTCTCTGTGCAGTTTTTCTTGCATGGGCAAAGGAGGGATGGAGTTGGCAGAGCTCCAGCCAAACACCCTGAACTCTGGAGCAGCTCTGGAGACAGCCCTGGGTGACCTTATAGTGTGAGGTGACGTCTGCGCAAAAGCAGATGAGGGGCCCCTTGGTCTAGGGATATTTTACGTTTCTCCCCTTAGACCCGTTTCATACCCTCAGTTTTGTTCTTCTATGAGAATGGTCCTGGAAGATGCTGGTGGACTCTGCATATCTTCAGAACTTCGAGAAACTGTCTCCTGAACTCCCAAAGAGTCCTCTGTGGGGCATTTTTGTTGATCAGATGCTCCTTAAATGAACAGATTTTAACCTATCAACCAGTGACTTCCAGTCCACACATTATGCATGAAAGATGAAACTTTCTACCTAGGATGTTATGTGGGCCTGTATTTATCAATTGGTATTTTAAAAAGGTATTTCTTGTAGGTAGGTTTTATCTTTAACAATATAAGTGATTAAGGGCTGAGAGGGACACATGGCAGATAGAATACTATTTGGTCTAAATTTCAAACATTTTTGGAAGAGCCCAACATAAATATGCCATTTAGTATTTCCCTTCTTCTATCCTTCACATACCATTTTCTTTGAGGGTTTTACTAGAAAATCATCTTTGGATTTACTCAGATCTAAGAAATGTATTATCATCCCTAGGCTATTATCTCATTTCCTTTCTGGTTGTTTTGTCAGTTGTTATTTGGAAGAATATGTGAAGTAAATTTATAACTAAGTTGAAAATAGGTATTCATGTAGATCTGTTTCTTAGGAAGAAAGATGTTACTGTAACCATAATTTAATGTGATTAAGTTTATATTATAATTTAACTGCTACTGATTGTTAAAGCATCACTTTTAAAATGCATAGCTATGATAAAAATTAGGGACTCTAAAAAAAAAACAACTTAATAATTTTTATCAAAATGTTGTATTTTTCTTTTAAGCCCATTCCTACTTAGTTGAACACTATATTATTAATATTTAACATTTATGCGAGAATACTGCCCAAACCTGCAATTAAAGTAAATATTTGATTAATGAGCCACTGATGAAAATAACAGTGGAATTCAACCAAGTGTATTTGATTTGTTCTCCTTTCCTATTCTCTCTTTAGTGAGAGGGTGAAACACTCCCTGGGCCACCCACCCCCCATCCCATATATACATTTCTCTGCTGAAATTCCACAACACAGGGACAGAAAATTCTGTCCATCACACAGGGTAGAGGAGGAAACGAAGCAGCCTGATGCTGAAGCAACTTGACCACAGAAAACAGCCATCCTGTTAGATTTCCAACAGGTCACACTCCTCCCCAACGACCCCAGTCATAAACTTTGTATGAGCTGCAACCAGTGTTACAGTTAGCCAGAGACAAGTCAGCTTCAGAGCCCATCAGAAAGGATGGCACGGCTTGGGATTCTTTGCTCTTGCTTTTGCAAAACAAGAGACGATGAAATCCTTCCATAATTTAGGAATTAGGCATTAATGAGATGATAGTCTGGGCCACCGTAGCTTCCCTTCCTCTAAACTTCGATGACCCCAGAAAGCCTTCCTGCAGCTAGTGTGGACGCCTCAGGGGCCCAGAGGAACTGGGCTGGAGTTTTCCTGAAGGATGCACCACTTCATTGCAAATACTAATCTTAAAATGAGTCTTCTAGTAGGCACCTGTCATCTGGCACTAGGGAACAACAACAAAAAAAACACGTCTGAAAGAAAAACGAAATAAGTTTAAAAATAGACTTGTATGAGGAAACGTTGGAGGATATTAATTTCAAAGGGGACATGTGCACATGGCAGAAAAGAACCTCTGCTTGGCTAATAGGACGCCTCTGCCCTCCCCACATCCTTCCCGCGATGATTGTAGTTGGTGTTTGAGCGGTACAGTAACAGTTACACACTCAAAGAGTTAAAATATAATCCTTAATACATGACTCTTTTTAAACTGTAATGTCCTTATAACGCAAGTTCTTATCAGAGGTCTGCACTGCACTTGGCAAACAAGACGTTCTACTTTTTAAACAAATAATTCACTAGGTAATTAAATTCAAGTGAGATTACTCTAATTAAATACACACTGCTGTTGAATCATAATTTCTATGTGGTCTAGTTAAAGATGAGCAATCTCTTATTCCCGACCGAAAAAAAAAAAAAAAAAAAAGCTTTGGAAGAATTCCCTGGTGGCTGGAAGAATAGATGTACTCGCACTGCACAGAGGTCATTTCAAGAAGAGAAACTACCAAGACCTGGGGGTGGAGGTGAGGTTCTCCTGCCTGGGGATTCCCGAGGTTTTCGGGCTGTTAGCTCTGGGTTCTGTGTTGAAAGGCTGCGGAACCCCACAGGAAGTCGCAGTGACCTACCTCCTGCGCTAGTTACGTGCACGCGCGCACAGCCGGGCGTCCGGGGCGCGAGCCTAACGCAGGGTCCCCCGCGCCACCTAGGCCCCACGCCCAGGGCACGCCGGAGGCCAGCGCCGACCCAGGAAACCCAGGACTCAAGCAAAATGAAAAGTCACTTTGTCCCCCACGCCGTGCTCGGCCCGCCTCCCTCTAATGGCATTAGGAGCCGCCGCCACCGAGGCGCTCCGGAGGCGCAAAAGTCCCCTATGGCTTTGATCTGCGCCTCTCGGCTGCCGAGAGCTGACAGTCGGCTGCGCGGCCGCCCGGCTTTCATTTGTCAGACACGCGCTTCTCCGTGTTCCCGAGCAGGCAGCTACACCTGTACTGCGAGAATTTACATCGCCGTGCTCCGGGATGGCATTGATTTGGGACGGGTGAACTACAAGCACAAACTAATTAAAAACTGCATAATGGCGCCCTACAGGAACACAGGAGAAAAACAAATAAATACAAGTGCAGCTGGCACGGCGATCGCACCTCTGCCCCCGCGCAACCGTCTGGTGACATCAAATTATAAACCCTGAAAACCCGCACACCACTGCCGTGGCTCATATTGGAGGCCTAACGGGAACAATCTGGTTAATTAAGGGGAGGTTTATAAAATATTTACGTGTGTGCGCACGCATGTAATTCACTTCCTCCGACACTCGGGGACGGCGACGTCGCGACACTCCAGGCCAGGCCACTGTGGCCCATTTGTCTACCCTGGGAAACGCAGGCCGGTTGGGGAGGCTCCGGGCGCCGGACCGCGCTTCGCCCTCCCGCCCGCCGCGCTCCAGGGAGCCAAGCCCCCAGCACATCCAGACACTCGTTCTGCATGGCAGACCGTGCGGCGCACTGCCCTGAGCATGTCACCGTCCCGCGTCCTTTGCCTCTGGGCGTTTTGCTCCCCTGGTTTTCCTGGCGTCTCCTCCGCGGGCCCCCCCTGGGCTACTTCTGCCCAGGCGCGCACGTCTCGCCGTTGGGTCTCCGCAGTCCCGCGCGCTCAGGACTTTAGCTGGGTGCTACTCTTGGCCAGGAGGCACCAGGGGTGTCCCCGGTCGGCCCCCCGCGTGGGTCTGAGCGTGCAGCGGCAGGAGCGGGCAGGCCCGGCACACAGGGATCGGGGTCGAGAGGGCCGCGGCATCACAGTCGCCGGCCCGACCCACCTCCTGGCCTGGCGCCCATGGGCGCCCGGGTTACAGCTGGGCGCTCCGGAGAGGGTCTCAGCTGCCCGGGACTGTTTGACACTCGCCTCGCTGTCGCCAAGCGGGGTGGCTTTCTGGCTGGATCTCGCTGGAGAAACTAAGTCTTAAATGAGTGTCTAACAAGACTCAAAAATCAGAGTGCGAGCTTCGGGGCGGGTGGACGGGCCGTAGTCGCGAGGCGCGGACCAGGGTCAGGCCGCCCCGCCCTGCCACCGAGCTGCGGCCCAGCGCTGTAGCCCTGGCATCTGCAAAGTAAATAATGGCCATTTTGAAAGGCAGGCGATGAGGTCAAGGCGACGACGGCTGCATCCCCGAGTCGGATCTGCGTCGCCCGGTTCTCGGCGCCAAAGGCAAGTCTGTGATGGCTCCAGGGAGTGGGCTGTTTCCCCACGAGCTTCCTCCTCTTCTTCAGAGACCTAGGTCAGCAACGCCTCAAAATCGGTGGAGAATTATTTCAGAAGAAATGAAATTGTAAATGAGGATGCCGTTTGGTTGGTTTAATCTCATCCTTATGTAAATATGTGGGGGGCAGGGGGAGGGAAGAGAGCTGGATGAGCTTTTATCGAGGGGCTGGGGAAAGAAAAAGGACACGATATTTTTCGGATTGGTGATAACGATTCCCTCCTATTAGAAAACTAGCACCGTCCACCCCCAATAATGAAAAGGAGCGAGTAAACTTTCCATCGAGTTGGCTCAAACGCTCACCGTGCATCAGTACCTCCGTCCCCCGCCCCCCGCCCCGCCCGGTACACAACCCCGGGCCCTCTCTCCCCCGCCCACCAGAGTCACCTCCCTCCGGAGCCTAGTCTGCACACAAGCGCCGTGCACACACACACACACACACACACACACGCACACACACGAGTGCACCCAGAGGCCCACGTCCCAGCTGCGGCGCGCAGAGGGTCCGGGCCTTCCAGCCAAAGGGTCCCGGCAACTGCCCCTGCTGAGCTCCGCGGGGTCGCGCCTGCGATGGGGCCAAATGCCGCGGGTCCCTGAGTGGGGGTCCTTACTGAGCACAGGGCTCCCAGACCCGAGCCAGGACACCGCCCGGGCGGAGCTCCACTTCGGCAGCGCAGCGACCCCTAGGTCTGGCTTTGCACCGTTCCCAGGCCCTGCCTCCGGCTCAGTGAAGACCGGTGGCGACAGGGTCGGGGGACGCTCTGGTCGGCGAGGCTTCCAGACCAGTGGCCCGGCCTGCCTGAGCAACCCCTTGCGAGGCGGGGACGGTGGTTGAAGATCTGAGAAGCGGGTCTCTCCCCAGTCACCCATCTTGAGCAGCAGGGCCCCAGGCCGTCGGTTTTCGACAGCGGGGCAGCCGAAGCCTCGCAGCCTGCGTACCCCTCCGGTGCCCGCGGGTCCGGGCGCAGGACCAGGCTGGTCCGTCTCTTGACCCCGCACCTTTTGGGCCACCAGAGTGACAGCACTGGACGTCAGACGGCTTAGGTGGTGCACTGGGCCGGCCTCTTTGGGGAAAGTTCTGGATCCATTAGGCGGTTATTTAAGTCAGCCCGAGGTCCGGGCACAGGGCCTGCTGTCTTGGCTCAGGCACCCTGGGCCTTCCTGGGCCCTCCTTGACCGCTTGATGATAAAAATGAGTAGAGGGCTGGTGGGAAGACGTCGAGCCAGCAAGTCTCTAGATCCTTCTCTGCCCCTCCCCCTCTCCACGATGGGAAGCAGATTTCCTCTTTTTTTAATTTTAATTTTAATTTTTGTCGACGTTGCTTCCTAGTTTTCCACGTGCAAGTTTTGGGGTAAAGGGCCAAGGAGAAAGCAGGGAAGAGATGGGGAGTGGTGGTTGCCAGGCTCCATTAGGATCCCAGCACCTGACCCCTCAGGGAAAGAGAAAGGCCACAGGCACCTCTCCAGGGCTCCCTGGGGGCAAGGCCACAGGCCTTTCTGGCACTAGTTCCCCCATCACCTCCTTATCCTCAGGCACCATTTCTGGTGTGCCATTCCCACTCACCTCCCAGGTGCCTTCAGGAACCTACAATCTCTTCATGACCAGAAAGGAGGTGGCACAGACCAGGCACAGCGGGTGGCACTACTGGGCTGGTTGAGGGTCAGGACAAAGCCTGCTGCCCTGTCTCCCTCCATCTCCCCCCAGGTTGTGAGGGCTACAGTGTGATGGGAGTCGAGGTGGGCTGTTGCAGGTAGGAGGTGGGCAGGTGATTCATCCCTGTGGCTGAATCTTGACACTGAGTATTTTCTCTGGGCTTACATTCCACCTGGTTCTCCAAGTCACACAAGAGGGCTTATCTCACCTGTATTTACCTGTCACCGTGAAATGTGACACTGGAGTTTGCTAAACAGGACAGCGGTGGGGATGGCCAGTCGGTTTGTTTTGGGGAGAGGGAGTTGCGGGAGAGGGAGCTGGGAAGTGCAGGGTGGTGGGCTGGGCAGCAGGAGGAAGCTGTGGTTAGGGGCTTCCCAGAGCAGGACTGACCACCTGCGGCCCCCCAGAAGCTGTCAGAGCAGGAAAGGAGCCCAGGCAGTTGCAAGGGGTTTCTGGCGTGAGCAGAGACTGGTTAGTGGGGTGGGGGTAGGGGTTGGAGAAGAGGGAGGACGTTATGAACAGGAAGAAAACCTGACTCTGAACACAGAAAATAGAGCCTGATTACACAGCTGGTAATTAGTAATTACTATTATGGGCGTTATTGTCGCTAATTATAGGTGGTGGCTTTGTGACTGTCCTCAGGCCTCCAGATGGGGGAAACGGGATCTTTCCTGATGCTCGGGGAGTCCTTGGACCTAGTAGGTTGGGGCCGCTGGAAAAGGGAACTAGAGGATGGTGATCGGGTCGGTGTCCAGGGTACAGGTGTCCCAGGTCACCAGCATCACAGCATTCTGGGGGCATGGCCTCAGTTCTGTTGCCCCAAACGGCCCCCAAACGAGGCCGCCACCCAGGTCCCTGGAGGAAATTCCCGCCGGGTTCCGCGTGCCCGAACGCAGCAGCAGGGAGTACACGCCTGGCGCCGGCTGCAGCTTAGGAGATGGAGCGCAAAGCGGCCCCGGGAGGCCAGGGAGGTACCCTGGGTGCGCTCCCCCGCTTGGCCTCCAGGACCAAGCCACTGAGCGCAGCGCAGAAGCGGCCTGCCCGAGAGGTCCAGGGCAGAGGGAGGCGAGGAGGACCTTGCCCTCGCCGTCTGCGCCCCAGCCCCACGGGACCCCAGGCAATCCGGAGCCACCTCCCAGCGCGCGCTCTGCCCGGCCGGGTCGCTCGCCGCTCTTCTGGCGGGGGGAGGAGAGGGAACCCGGTGCCCGGCCTGGTCGCGGCGCCGCCTCGGGCCGGCGCGCTCCACACAAGTTTACTTCCTGCCTTTGCTCACCTAGTGGACAAACGAGGGGGTCCAGGCCAGGCTGGCCTCTCCCATCGCCGGGGTGGGGGCGGATTGCTTCCCTCCCGGCCGCAGTGGTCCTTTCTCCGCAAAGAAAAATGGTCCTTTCCCCTCAGCCCCAAGAACCGACCATCTGCTTCTCCCAAGCTAGTGGCTTCCCAGCTGGGGTTGCCCTTTCTCAAAGTTTTCACAATTGGAAAAGCCTGCAGGGATCGGACGCTTCCCGCTTCTCCAAGTGCAGCGAGGCCAGCCTAGCCCCTGTCTGATGACCTGTTAATACCTAGTGGGGGCCACGGGGACGCCACGCCCGCGTCGGGGTGTCGCTCCACGCCGGTTTCGTGGCACTTCCGCCAAAGATGACCCGGGGAGCCAAAGGCAGCATGGACCTCGGAGGAGAGGCCGCTCCCCGCCGGCTGTCATCGCGCTCCCGCCCGCCCCTTCCCCGCCGCCCGAACGGTGGAAAAGCAGGCGCCGAGGTGTTTTTTGTGAGCAAGCAGGACACACCTCGGCTGCGAAACGGCCAGCTGCGGTGTCCGACAGCTGTAAACCGGCGTCGACAGGTTGTCAGACAGCCCCGGGGGCCGGCGGGGAAGGAGCCCGCGGCCTTCGGGCCCGCACCCGTTGCCCGGCCGCTCGCGCGGCCACCGCGGGAGGAGGTGGCCGGGCCGGCGCTGGGCACCACGTGCTCGCCGGGAGGGGCGGGAGCAGCCGGCGAGGGCGGGCGGGAGGCAGGGAGGGGGCAGGAGGGGAGCCGGGGGCGGGGCCAGCGCTCAAGGGGATGCCAATCAAAGCATCAACTTCAAATTGTGTCTGAAAGCCCCGCCGCCGAGCGGAGGGCGGCCGCCGCAGTCGGCGCGCGATCGCGGATCCGGGCGCAGGCGGGAGCCGGGCGCCAGCGAGCACCCGGCCGAGGAGCAGCCACCGGCCCCCGCCTCCGGGCCGGCCCGAGCGCGCCCGGCCGGCGGCCCGCTCCCCAAACCGCGCCTCCCCCGCCCCCTGCGCTTCCCCCGCTCCCCGCCACCCTTTAATACTTGCCCGCCGCCGCCGCCGCCGCCACCGAGTCCGCGGACATGTCCTTCCCGCAGCTGGGCTACCCGCAGTACCTGAGCGCCGCGGGGCCCGGCGCCTACGGCGGCGAGCGCCCGGGAGTGCTGGCCGCGGCTGCCGCGGCGGCCGCCGCCGCCTCGTCGGGCCGGCCCGGGGCGGCGGAGCTGGGCGCGGGCGCGGGTGCGGCCGCCGTCACCTCGGTGCTGGGCATGTACGCGGCGGCCGGCCCGTACGCGGGCGCGCCCAACTACAGCGCCTTCCTGCCCTACGCCGCGGACCTCAGCCTCTTCTCGCAGATGGTGAGTGAGCCTGGCCTGCTCGGCGCCCCGCACGCGGCCCGGGTCCCGAGGCCCGGGTCCCGGGGCAGCTCGGGGCGCGGGAGGCGAGAGCGGGCGCCGGATCGGCCCTGCCGGCTGTGCCGAGGAGTTGGTGGCCGCGGGCGCTCGAAGAGGCCGGCCGGGAGCGGCCCCGCCACGGGCCCCGGGAAGCCGGGAGGTGGGAGGCTCGGGCTGCGCAGGGGGTCTTGCTGGGAGTCGGCAGGCCGCGGGAGCAGGCCCGGGGCGCGCGGCCGGCGCTGGAGGTCGGGGCCAATCTCGCCCGGCGCCCCTGGCTCGGTGGCGGCGGGGCGGCTCGGCCCGGTTTACCCGGACGCCCCTTCCCGGTCCGCGGGCCCCGCTGGCGCGACCATTTCAGCGTTTGGGCTGAGCCAGGGAGACTCGATTTTCTCCCTCTTTGGCAGGGCTCTTGCAGTTGTATCTGAACCCTTCAAAGCGTAGTAGAGGCGGTCAAAATAAACCTAACAATGGAGATCCGACAGGCCGAGGGGTCTTTTAGAGGCTTGAGCGCAAATTTGAAATTAAACAAAAAATGAAGGCGAAATAATTGTTGGCGTCTGAAACGGTGTTTGCTTTGACTTTCATAAGTTGCCAAAGTTTTCATTTCATTTGCACCGAAAGAAAAGCACTTTTCTTCCTGCGTTGCATAATGGAGGATTGAAGAGAGCGGTGTCCCTGGGCTTAAAATAAATGCTGTCCTCTTAGGCTCCTGCCCAGTGGGTGTCACATGGAGGAGTCGGGGGCTGCAAATTTCATGCTCCGCGGGGCCGTTGATCTAAAGGGTCCATTTTCCTAGGTCTGACTGCAAAGTCTGCCTTAAACTTCGGGCTGCTGGGAATGGCTCGCCGGGCGCGCGGGTCGGGGAGGCCGACCCCTCCTGCACTGCTGCCCGCGGGGTCACGCAATTTGCGAGGACCCCCCCCCCGCCCACCCACACACCCCCGCCACGTCTCCCCACTCCGCGAAGAAGAGACAGGAAATACATACCCGACAATAGTAAAGGAGCAAAGCGGCCGGTGTGTTTTCCTGTAACTTTTCTTGTAGTTTTGAAAAGAAAGCCTATTTCTCTGAAAGCGGCCCCAGCTGCCTTTCAGATCGGTTGCTATCAAAAAAGATCAGCTCCCATTTTGTTCTGGCGGCCGGGATGCAGGGGGAAGCGTTGAGAGATTTACAAGGTATCCTTTCAAAAAGAATTCCCAGCAGAGACGAGGCCGAAATGTCTTCCTTACAGTTACAACGAAAATAATTAGAAAAGTGCAAAGTACATTTTGCAAAGATTAGGCAAAAACGAAATCTGGCCGGAGAAACCTTGTCTCCGGGCCTCGACCACCGAACTAATTAGTCAAAGAAATCTTCTGCTTTTTGCAACTTTCTCCAGAGTCCCGGTTCCCCTCTCTGCTAACACAACAACTCGACAATTTTTACATGGAGGATTATAATTTTTTTACAGAAATTTTGAATACAGATGTGTGCCAGTTGGGAAACCCGCGTGCGTTTGTAGGGGAGGGGGGCCTCTATGGCGAGGATCTGCTCCCATTGTAGTGAGGTTGGGAAGGGAGATGCTTGCTTTTTTTCTCTTTTACGGAGGGGAAACTATATACAAATCCAACCACCCCGCCCCCAAAGGTAGATGTACGTGCGCATGTGTTTCCTCCTGGTCTCCTGATGCTTCCTGGAAAGGAAGCTTAAATCCAAACCCAAATTCTAGGTCTAGGTTTCCAAGCCTTTACGGTTGGGGATTTGGAAGTCCAAAAGATAAAATTGTGAGTGAATGTCTGTCTGGGCAATTTATGGTAATAATGAGGCCTAATGAGGTTGTTAGAAAGATAAAATGTTATTTACCGAAAAAACCTGATGGGATAATTTGACTTGCTGTGTTTTACTACCGATGATAAAAAGAATATTGATTGCAAATAAATCACGGCCTCTAAATGCCTTGCAAACAGTTTGTGCTGGCTTGCTCCTGATCAAAGTCAAACTTGAGAGATAAAGTCTCCGAGCAGAGGCCTAGGAAACAGTTCTGCTCTGCGCGGTGGGTGCTCAGGGCCCTCCCGTTAATGTTTTACCGGATAAACCCTCTCTTTGTATTAAAAAAAAACAAACGGTGTTTTTGTTATTGTTGTTGGTGATGGCTAGGATTAAAATTTTAAATTACCTGTCACCCACTGTAGACCTTTAAGTGCGGGGCGGGCGAGCCATTCTATGCAGGTTAATTTGGGAGCTAAAAAGGAGTGTGCTTTCATTTTAAATTGCTGGTGGATTTGGACTCTCAGAAAACTCAGGATGGTTTATTTTGTTTGACCCCCTCAGGGTCAAAGGGAGGGGGCCTGGGCTCTTGGTTCTCTAGGTTTGGAGAAACTGTTTTATCAGCCTGGTTAAAAGGTTTTCCCCTCTAGCGAGTGTGAGATAAACTTGGACACCCGGGCTTCTGGAGTTGTTTTGGGAGGTGGGGCTGGGGGCCCTGCGGGCGGCCTAGGGAAATCCTAGGGGCTACGGCTCCCGCTGTGGTCTTCTAGAGATTCTAGGATTCTGCAACTTTTCTTGAGTGACAAAAATATCTCCATGATTGGTGGAAGGGCAGTTTCTGGAGGCAGCTTCTGGTCTGACACCCTCTTCCAACCCGGGTGGTGCATTAGGACTAGGCTTCCCATTCTGGAGCCGGCGGGAGCGTCTGCCTCCCACTTTCCCAGTTTGGGGGACTCATCTCTCTCTCACACCCTCCCTCCACCCCCCCCCCCCGCTTTCTCTCTACTCCCTCGCTGGGCCTTGTGGCTGCAGGGTTCACAGTATGAGCTCAAGGACAACCCCGGGGTGCACCCCGCCACCTTCGCCGCCCACACGGCGCCGGCCTATTACCCCTACGGGCAGTTCCAGTACGGGGATCCCGGGCGGCCCAAGAACGCCACGCGAGAGAGTACCAGTACCCTCAAGGCCTGGCTCAACGAGCACCGCAAGAACCCCTACCCCACCAAGGGCGAGAAGATCATGCTGGCCATCATCACCAAGATGACCCTCACGCAGGTCTCCACCTGGTTCGCCAACGCGCGCCGGCGCCTCAAGAAGGAGAACAAGGTGACGTGGGGCGCGCGCAGCAAGGACCAGGAGGACGGCACTCTCTTCGGAAGCGATACCGAGGGGGACCCTGAGAAGGCCGAGGACGACGAGGAGATCGACCTGGAGAGCATCGACATCGACAAGATCGACGAGCACGACGGCGACCAGAGCAACGAGGATGACGAGGACAAAGCCGAGGCGCCGCGCGCGCCCGCCGCGCCTGCCGCCCTCGCCCGGGACCAGGGCTCGCCGCTGGCGGCCGCCGACACGTTCAAGCCCCAAGACTCCCCCCTGGGCCTGGCCAAGGAGGTCCCGGAGCCCGGCAGCACGCGCCTGCTGAGTCCGGGCGCCGCGGCGGGCGGCCTGCAGGGCGCGCCGCACAGCAAGCCCAAGATCTGGTCGCTGGCCGAGACGGCCACCAGCCCCGACGGCGCGCCCAAGGCCTCGCCGCCTCCCGCCGGCCATGCGGGCACGCACGGGCCCCCCGCGGGCGCGCCGCTGCAACACCCGGCCTTCCTGCCCAGCCACGGACTGTACACCTGCCACATCGGCAAGTTCTCCAACTGGACCAACGGCGCGTTCCTCACGCAGGGCTCGCTGCTCAACGTGCGCTCCTTCCTGGGCGTTGGCGCGCCCCACGGCCCGCACCTGTCCGCGCCGCCGCCGCCGCCGCAGCCACCCGTCACCGTGGCCGCGGGGGTGCTCCACGGCGACAAGGCCTCGTCCCGCAGCAGCCCCTCGCTCCCAGGTACGGCGCCCCGGGACGTCCGCCCTGCCCCAGGCCAGTAATCCGGAGCCCGGGCGATGCTGGGGATGGAGGGGAGCTCTGGCCCCGGAGGGTGAGAGGCGGTGACCGCTGAGCTCGGGGTTGAGCAGTAATCCCTGCCTGAATTCAAGGAGCGAGGCCACAGCCCTCCGGCTCTCCCGAGAAAGCTGAGCTCTACCCGCTGGCCTGTCCCGGGGGAGGCAGGGAGGTTTCCCTGGAGACACTTCCCAGGGACTGGGCGGGGTGTGGGGGGGGGAGGAGGCCTGTGCCCCTCTGCGGCACCCCTTTCCCCCCACTGTCTCTCGGCCCTAACGCTCTGCCTCTTCCCCTCCCTCGCAGAGAGAGACCTCATCCCCAGGCCGGACTCGCCGGCACAGCAGTTAAAGTCGCCCTTCCAGCCCGTGCGCGACAAGTGAGTGCCGTTGGTGTTTACCTCTGGGTAGGGGCGAGGGCGATTCGGGGGCCGGAGGCTGAGCAGTGGCAGGCGGCAGAGGGGTCGCGTAGTTAGCGTGGCTGGGGCGCTGTCCACCAGCCGGGCGCCCGGGCCAGCGTAGTCCGCCCCGGTTTCTCCCGAGCCGGGAGCCTCGCGGGGGCAGGTCACGCCGCCCCCCAGGCGCTTGGCTGGCAGCACCGGCCATGCTGGGTCCCAGCTTCCATCCACTGACAGCGCTGTGTTCTTCTTGTCTTGCTGTGTTTCCCCTGCAGCTCGCTGGCCCCGCAGGAGGGGACGCCGAGGATCCTAGCAGCCCTCCCATCAGCCTGATCCAGGGTCTTCTTTTACTTTTGCGGGGGGAGGGGGGAGAAGTTCGGGAGGGAGGGGGTGAGGGAGGAATCAAGACAAATATTTCAAACTGGTGTAAAGGGCAAATCTGGCAACGAAGTCAAAGACTCCCATCCATCGCTTTCTGCAGAAAGGGGCTCGTCCGGCCCGAGCTCGCGTCCAGGCAGCCCGGCCTCTGCCCGCCGCCCCGGGGGGCCGTCACCGTGCTCCGGGCGATTATCAGTTCGGTAAATGCCCCCATGTGCTTCTGTCTTTCTTTCTTTTTTTTTTTTTTCCTTCTGTATATAGAGTGATTTCAGATTGTAAATAGCGCGTCAGCGAACCTGTCTAAATCATATATTTTTGTCTAATAAACTAAATGAAATGATGGCCACTGCTCCTGCTGCTGTGTGTGGCTGGGTGTCGCTGGGGGCGTCCTCAATCCTGGAATCAGGAATCCTGGCATCGTGGCAGGGCTCTAGTGCCTGTGGCTGGGGAAAGAAGCTCCGGGGGAGTTTCCACCCCAAAGGCGGGTGCTTCTCAGTCTCCTGATCGGTGTTGCATTTGTTAATGTCACCAGGTCAATCCTTGTTGGCAGTTCAGTTCTTTCCAACTCTTACACGTTTATCTGGACACGCCCTTCTCAAGACATAAATGAGTTCGATTTTAGGCAGTTTATAAAACGATTTTTTGAAGTGGGCAACGATGGGGGGAAAGTGAAAAGAATTTCCAATCCTCTCCCCAAAGGAGGACTTCGTATTTGAAATCAGTTTATAACCAGTTGTCTCAGCGGTGCATCGTGGCGTCGGGGCGTTTCATAGGTAGAATGAGGACATAATGGAGTATGAAATTTTGCTTTCAGTGTATTTTTTAGTTATTTGGCTAAATCACACGTGGAGAAATTGGAATTTTTTTTTTTTAACTCTCCTGCCAGGGATGCAGCTCCGTGGTTCTCTGGGCGTGTGAGCGACGGGGCTGCAGTAGTGTGTGTGGGTGACAAAGAGGGGAGCGGGCTTCGGTCTCCCAGGGACGCCCCTTTAAACTCATGCGCCCTGCACTGGGCGCACCCAGCGAGCGAGCCGAGGAGCCAGTAACGCCCAAATGGCCGCTGGCCTGGAAGGTAGCTGGAGTGATGGTAGGAAACAATGCAGAAGGAGCCGGCCCGGAGCCTCGGGAACCGCACTCGTCAGGACTGCGGGCCGTGGGGCGTGCGGAGCGGGATGCACAGCCTGCACTTCCAGAGGGTGCAGGACCCTTGAATTGGTGAACACCGCGAAAGCAGGCTTTGTAAAACTGCCAGTGAGGATGGGGGCTGCGGAGGTACCCGGCCCAGTGGGGAGGAGGCCGAGTCCCCGGGGTCGGACAGGCCCTCCCCGACCCCGAGCCGTGCCCCAGATTCGCCCTCGAGACCCTCGGGACCCGCTGTTCCGGGGCCGCTCGCGGCGGCGAGGGACGCGGCTGCGGGAGGAGAAAGCCGGGTGCGGCCGGCTGTCCCTGGCTCCTCTGCGGCGAGGAAAGGGGCGCTCGTGCCCAGAACCAGCGGGCGCCACCCACCGGACCGCCGCCCCCCGCGCCCGCGTCCTTCTCCAGCGCCTTCCCCCGCCGCCATCGGTCTAGAGGAAAAGGTCCCCGCTTGCCGCCCCAGAGGCGGGAGGAAGCGCGAAGGGGCGGCCGCGGCAAGCGTGGCCCGACGGCACGTCGGGGCGCGCGGGTGCGGAGCGTGGAGCCGCCGGAGAGCCGGGCCGCGGAGCCGAGCCGAGGGCCGGCTGGCGGGCGGCGGCCGCGGTGGAGCCGCTTCCAGTCCGAACGGACGAGCTCGAGGCGCCCTCTATGGGCCGCAAGCGGAATAGGGCCCTGGTGGAGGCGTCAATCTCGCTCCTGGGGTAGGGCCCCAAATATGGGGGCCCTTGGCTTTGGGGGTGCTGTGGACGCGAGCCTCGAATTATGTTGGAGGGGCTTCCTCTGTGTTCTAGAGTGCCACCCACTTGTTTGAAATCGGGAGTGTGTGTTGCTGGGCCTACTGTGTAGGCTGCTGGCATTTGGGGAGAAGGGCTAGGACCAGGCTCCACTCCGGGTGTTCGCGTTGTCCCCAGGGACCCTTGCCGATTCAGAGAGGAGCTCCTGGCCTGTCCTCGAGGCTAGGACTGCAGGGGACAGTGCGGCCCTCCGCTCCCCATTCCATTCCAGAGCTCTGGAACAGAACCTTGGGTCCCACCCTGACCTCTGGGACCCGACGACTCCTGTGTTCTTGGGAGAGTACGCACCGCCAGATCTTAGAGGAGCAGTGCTCTGCTCCTCTGATGAGGAAGTGCCTTCTTGGCCCACAGACAAGCTGTTCCGGCGACCAAAACGTGCGGGGAAACCCCTTCTGAGCTACTGCAGGAAGCAGCAGGTGGGATTCAGGTGGGCTATGGCGTCCTCTGCCCCTGGCCCAGTTCCACTGTCTTTACCCCTAAACCCCAGAATCAGATAGGATGGTCCATGCAGGTGTTTCTGCTTTCAACCCATATTTCCATTATTTCTTTCTATCCAATACGTTTGGGACCCCTGGATGCTGCCGCCCAGGTGGCTGAGCCACCAGGGGGGGTCTGAGGCCTCAGAACCCTGTGGCCTAGAAGTCGTGAAGGGTCCGTGCCCCACTCCTGGGGACCAAAGCTTTACTGCAAAGAAATCAGATTGCCAGCCTCAGAATAATTTTCCTCCATTGAAGAGCTAGACATGAATTTTTAACTGAGCATTGAAAAGCATTTGTGTCCTTTGTGTGCTGTTTGTTTACATCTTTCCCAACCACTGCAACCACCTAAGGGTGTGCACACCTAGGGGTGTGCGATACCCCACAGGGAGGTCCTGATGAGCCCAGTGTTTCAGCACCTGAAATATCTGGGAGTGCACATAGAAACCCCCTTCTCTTTAAAGCCAAAGTGGAAGTTCTTCTGGAACTTTCTGTGTGAACAGAGGTGCTCTCTCCCACCTTCCCCTTCCGGTACCCAGCACATTTTCAGAGGGTGGCAGTAGTCCTGTAAGGAGGAGACTAAACCTGAAAGTGGGTAAGGGTGAGGGATGTCCACTGGATTAATGCTGGCAACTTGGCCTCCCTCCTCCTCAGGGACCAGGTTCCCATAGAAAGGGTACCCCGTGTCCGGGACAGCAGGCTTCTGTCTTTATTAGGTCTTATTTTTGGGGAGAGGGTAAAGAGGAAACCCGATTTGGAGACCTCCTCTCTGCTCCAGCTCAGGCCGGCAGAGGTGACGGGGAGATGATCCAGGTGTGGTTTTTCTAGACCAGCATCTCCCCTCAGACATTGCTGGTCTGAGGACTTGGGGGGTGGGTGCAGGCCCCATCCCAATCGGTGACCCGCTGGTCTCTGATATCTCACTGCTCCCACCCTCCTTCCCTCCCTCCCCCGATCAATTATAATCACCAGCCCATTTATCTCGCCTGCAATATGGAGAATTCATATTCATATCTCGGTTTTAGTGGCCTGACACTGATTAATGTAATACTCGCCGTGACTCCGAAGGGCTGCCACCCGATGAATCATGCCCTATAAAGTTTCAGTCGTCCTTGTAGATGGGACTGCCGGGGAGCTAGGAAGCCGGAGAAGAGGGAGAGAGGGGGAAAGGAGAGAGAGAGGTCAGGGTGGGCACACACCCGTGGTGGTGACGCCCTAGGCTGGGCGCTGGTCCTCTTCCCTGTAGTGGAGGCCTTGGCAGGGCCCTGGCCCCTCTGCCCGAACCCCTCTCCTAAGCCGAGGACTCTTTCTGGCCCTCCGGCCCTGGGGTTTCCTGATGGTGCCGGCAGGCCCGGGGTTGCCAGGTGGCCGAGGCAGGGTCAGGCTGGGGCTGAGGCTGCCGGGTGGCTGCTGGGGTTTATGGGGAGATTGGAGCCCAAAGCACTGTCCCAAAAGTGGTACGGGAAGTGTGCCAGTGGGAATGGGATTTTGCCCCTGGGGCATTCAAGTTGGAGGTCAGAAAGGAGGGAAGGAAGCTAAGCCCAGAGAGGGTTGCTGGTGGGGGGTGGCTTGGCACAGGTTTTGGGTACACAGGCCGTAGGGGCTTGGGAAGCCTGCCCAGCCTCCGGCGGTCTCTGCTCCCCGCCTGGGCTGCCCGGGCCGCATTGCAGGGCCCAGCACTGGGGCATGAGTCAGTCAGGCAGGCACTCAGGCCTCCTCCCAGCGGCCGGAGAGAGGAAGCTTTGGGGCCCTGATACTGAGCGCGCGCCCTGTGCCTCGTGGCCCCTCGACTTGCCTGGCCCTGGGGAGCTTCCTGTCTCATCTCTCTGGCCTCAAATGGGGGATGCAGCTCCAGGTGGGGGGGTCAGCGGGGGAGGGCTGGCCCTGGGGTGGTGAATCCAGGGTTGGGTGGGCCCGGAGGTAGAACAAGGAGGTAGAGGGGTGCATGCTAGGAGTAGTGACAGTGCCCCCAGGAAAGGTTTCCAGGGCTGCGCCTGTCCACCCAGGGGCATGGGGTGACTGGTCTCTCCAAGTAAAAAGCTCCGCAGCCGTCCCCTCTCAGCTCTGCTGGGGCCAGAGAGCCTGCAGGTCTGCCCCAGCGCCCCTCTGAGCCAGTGGCCCTAATTATAGCTCCGAGCTGAGAGGCCTCAGAAGGTCATCCCACGGGGCCTGCTGGCTGCCTTTGTGCCCCAGCTACTGCAGCTGGATGCATACCCCTCCCTCCCAGTACAGACATCTGAAAATGGGACCTCTTGGGGCAGCACAGGGAGGACAGAGGGGACCCGGTGGCACAGGGACCACAGGGCCTGGGGCCACAGTGCTTTTAGAGGCTTATGAAAATATTTAATTTCTTTTCAGATGAAAAGAAAAGTTTCTTTTAGGTGGAGGAAAACGTGTCAATAGATACTATCAATATATCCATTCATCTTTGTATCACGCAGCCTTAACATTTCTTTCTTATCATTTGTTTTCAGTGGAGGAGAAGGCCCAGGGCCCATGCAAGTCACCCGGGTAGCACAGGTTGGGGAGGCCCCTGGGGTGGTCGGAAATTCTGGAACTGTCTTCAGTGGGAGGTCAGAGAAGGCGGTGGCCCTGAGCCCACCAGGGGAGCGGGCAGCACAGCGGGGGCTCTGGGAGGGCCCTCGGGGTGCTCAGGCCTGGTGGACGCCCTACCCGCCCCCTCCAGCATGCCCGCCCGCCGGCCCGGGTTGGGCGCAAGTGCAGCTCTTCCTGCGGGCCGCTGTTCGGTTTCTGCAGGCGCCGCGGGTGTCTCTGATCCCTTAATCCATTTACCCAGCGGACTGAGCACTGGCGGAATGCGGGGACACAATGGCCCGGCTGCACCAGGGGGCCGACGCACCCACCTACTCCCGCCCCACCGTCCCCATTGTCCGCAGTCCGCGGGGTCCCGGGCTCGGGGAGCAGAGCGCAGTGGTGGCAATAACTCCGAGACGGTTTACATCCTTGAAACCGAAGGGCATTTTTTTTCTTAATTCCTTCTACTTGAAACTGCCCTTTCGAGCGGGGAAGATGCTGTCCGGGTTCCTCCGCGGCGTCGGAGCTCAGGCACTCCGGGGAGGGAGGCCCGGAGGGCGGGGAAGGTCAGGGGGCGACTGCAGACGGAGGGAGCCATGCGGGCTGGCCACTTGCAGTCTCTCCTCCCTGTGTCTTTTCCCGTTTGCTTGTTTGTCGCTGCTGTAGCTTTGCTTGTTACTGAATTTTAAACGTATGGTTAATTGCCGGGTCCTCGGGTAGCTGCGGCAATGCCTGAAAATATTAAATACATCTGCGAGACGGTGGGAAAGAGAAATTAAAAAGGTGCTGGCTGCGGTGAATGTTAAAAAGATCTCACAATGAAGTGATTAACATTTTTATGAATAAAATTAATCACGCATTAACTCTGCGGCACAGTGCATCTGATAGCCAAATGTGGCCCAGGAAGCCCCTTTCTTACACCCAGGAACTTTGAAGGCCTCCTGGGCCCTCAGCAAACATCCAACCGTTAGGAATTTCACAATATTTATGAGAGGATGTGTCAATAACAGCTATCTGAATTTGAGGCATGGAAAAGAAAACCTCCAAAAATACCACCACCGCTAGCACAGGTAGGGCAAAATTTAAAAAGCAACCACCATTTTTTTTTTTTTTTTTTCCTCGCCTTTGGCAAGCCCTCAGTCAAAACCAGCCATTTCCATGCTGGGATATATGCTTCTGGGATTGTGTGGACCTGGATCCAGGAGGGCAGCAGGCGGCAATGGGGGAGGGGGAGGCTGAGTCCCAGAGCCTGGGAGGGGTGCTTTCCCCTGCCCTTGTCCGGGGCCCACGGTTCTGGAGAAGTGGATTGGAGTAGAGGGCGGGCCTCCACATTATTAAAATTTCCAGCCTTGCAGATAATCAACTGCGATTTCTCCTCTACCCGAGTCTCCTCTCCCTCCTTTCTAATCTCTTGCCACTGTGGTTTTGGGATTATTCCAGCAGGCCGTACAAAGGGAAGCAAAGGCATCTGAAGTGTCACTGTACGGCTGTGGCGAAGGAACAGCATTGCCATTTTGTTGACGTTCCCGGCTCATGTGCGTAGCAGAAGGTGGAATCAAAGCAGCGCATCTCCTCAGTTCTGCACATTATTTTTCCCCACTGTGGCAAATCTCTCCGAGCTCCGTGAACCAAGAAAACCACGGTCCCTATTTGAGTTGATATATTAATATTTACTGAGGATTTGCAAGGTCGGGGCTAAATGTCAGCAGATTGCTGGGGCAGTCCTGTGGGGAATAATTAACCAAATCTCACAGCAGTTCATCCTCCTAACATCTTTATTAATCTTTTTTTTTTTTCTCCCTTCCCCTCCTGAAAGAGTACATTGAAATATTGCTTTTGCAACCTTAGAGAAGATTCAGAATAAGTAGTAGTAAAATACTGTGCTGGTGATGTTTGCTTTGGAGGGTCTCTGGACCCTTCCCTGGCAGGTGTTTGAGGGCAGGGGGGCGCTGGTGGGTGAATTACCGCTGAGCAGTTGTGATTTTCACCTGCCCTTCCAACACATTTATCCTGACCAATTTGCCAGACACAGTCCTACCGCTTCCGTGATTCGATCCGAACCCCGGCTATGCCGTGCAGTCCACGCTGCAGAGCGAGGGGGCGGCCGGCCGCTGCTTCCAGGGGTCTGCCTTCTTTAGAATGATTATAGGTTACACTTAGAACAAGTTGGACAATTGTCTTTAATAAGCTTCATAATTGGTGTCGGGATGCCTCATTACAAGTCATAGCCTGTAGCAGTCCTGGGCCAAACAGCCCTCTGCAATCTGATTTATTTTTTTATCAGGCAGCAGGAGCTGTCTGGAGTTTTTGTTTGTATAATGGGGTCCTGCATCGGGCCCCCAGTGTAAAAATACCACCAGGAAATTAATTGCTTCTGTGTGGATTCACCGCAGATGTGTCCTGTTGATCAGAATGGTATATTTTTGACTTTGCTGTCCTGTGGTGAGTTGTAAAAAAAAATAAAATGAAAGCCAGCAATGCAAACATATTAGCATCAATATAGATTCAGTATGGCATAATTGAAAACATGGGGTTTCAGGGGAAGATGTGCAGGGAAAGTTCAAGTTTCTAGTAAGATTGTTTCCCTTCCTGTTCTCTTTCACAGTTTTTTTTTGATTATATATGAATGGATGTATGTATTGCTCCTAAGTGGAACCATCTCTGGGCAGACATGTGGCTGGAATGTCAGCTGGTTTCTGGCTGAAAGATCTTACAATAACATAAGCCCTAATGGAGTGGCTGATCCCCAGCCCCGAGCCTGACACCAGGGCCCCTGTTTGAGGTCCATGGTTTGACGCTCTTACAATGGTGCCAGGGAGAGCCTGGGCTGCTCATCCTGGCTCCACCCTGAAGGGGCCTCAGGTGGCTCTGGGTGGGTCGGCCTCGTGTGTGCTCCGCTTTTGTATGTGTGTGCACTTCACGTGTGACTAAGCCACGTGGACAAATCTTTCTCATACGCTCTCTGCGCTGCTCCCTGGGCTCAGGTATAAATAAATACGTTTTCATCAGACCACTAGATCCCCCTACATTCTGATGAAGTTGCAAATGAGTCCTCCAACTTAGAACATTTTAAAGATATTGTTATGCTAATTTGTCCCCGAATTAGAATTTGTCACTTGCATGTTTTCTTCTTGGCACTGGACTGTCCGTTGCGGGCAAGTCTCTATGGATCACCACGGCTAGGGTGGAAGTGTAGTTCCTCACATCCCTTTGATTTTTCTAGAAGAGTTCCATGAGCTTCGTTTTCCTATCCGTCCTCGTTGAGGCTGTTTGAGGTCAGGACTCTGGTTTTCATGCTCGGCACCGTATTGGGACGGAGTCGGTCAATTTAACCTCAGCTAACTAAGCAGACTGCACCTTATTTATGTGAGAACAAAAGCAGAAATGAATGCTGAATGTGATGTCATGATAAACATCACTAGGCATTGAGAACTGGGCAGGAAAATAAGTGCATTTCGTATACAGAAGGACAGATTGATCTGGGCTCCTGTGGATGCAGCAGGTGCTTCTGCAGAGGCAGCAAGAATCATGACCACTAGAACCTCTCAGCTGGGGTTTGCAGGGTCCTGTCCGTGGGAGGATTCTAGTGGTCACTCTTGGAATTCCACATCCCGCTGATTTACAATGGTCTCATCGTCAGCAAATGTTATAGGTAGGTGTGGGCTCCCTGAAGGAGAGGCACGTGGATCCCTTGCTTGTCCTGCACGAGAACACAGGGGGCGAGGCCTGCGGGGCATCACCTCCTGGTTTCCAGATAAAGCCCCGGCGGCTGTGCGGCGATCTGCTGGGTGAACTCGGAGAGCAGAGGCAGTGGGGGATCAAGAGAAGGTGCCCAGGGTGGGGTGTGGGGGTGTGTGTGTGAGAGAGACAGACAGGCAGAGACAGAGAGAGAGGCTGAGAGACAAATAAGGAGAGATGAAGATCCAGAACCGCGTGTCTCCTGCTGGGTAACCTACCTTCCTCCATCCTCTTTCCCAGATACCTCTCACCCCGTTCCCACGGAGAATGGCGCAGCAGGACCCTTAGGGAAACGTGTTCAAAATGCATGTTCCCCAGCAGCCCTTTCCCCATTCCCATTTCAGCAGGCATGGGGGACCGGGTCTTCTGCATTTTAAATCAGAGTCATTCTGAAGCCCAGGTGGAGCCCACACTTGGAGAAACACCCCGTGGATCCCAGGATGCATTGAATTCCTTCCTGTTAAGGAATCAGCCGACAAGGGGCTTGAGTGTCACCCTTCCTGGTTCATTAACCCTCGAGCTGAGTGTGGGACTGGAAGGTTCTAAGCACTGCAGAACCAAACAAATTCATCTTTGGCGGTGAGAGTCGTCCATGCTCTCTGGAGGGCTGGGACCCCCAGGCCGTCGTGTGGTGCAAGCTCTGCCTCTGCACAGGCCCTGGGGGGCCGCACCAGTCACTACAAGCACCAGTCTGTGGCTGTGCCAAGCTGCACGGGGACAGCAGATCTTCCCCGACATCCTGCTGCATCCGTGGCCGGCAGGGCCATTTGTCAACTCCCCACAGTCAACAAGGAAATGATACAATGTTGTCCGTCCCCCTTTAATGGCGGGAACTTAAGTGTATGGTGGGTCCCGTATTCGTCATGCAATGGCAGCAGCATCTCCTGACCCTCATCCCGAGGATCTCCCCTCCGTTCCAGGGTCGCTGATTCTCCATGCACGTCATTAACCTTTACGTGTGCACGGTGTTTTCTCTTTTTACTCTTCACGCAGTTGAGAGTCAAAAAGTGGATGACACTTGCTCCGGACGTAGCTGAAAGGATGCAGGCGTGAGAGCTTTTCCTCCGATGAACAGCCAGGCTAAGGATAAGCTGTTGTTGGAAGCCCCTCTGGTTCCAGGAGTGATGAAGCACTGTGGGCGGCACCATCTGAGTTCCATGGGAGAGCTGGGTGCTGCCCACAGCTGGCCTCCACCCTCAGAGCCAGGAAGCCAAGTGCAGGACCGCTTCCAGGGAAAGAGCCTTGAATCCCCAGCACCTACTTGCCTCCTTGCTTTCCCTCCCCTCTTCGCCCACACTTAAAAATAAAGATAGGAAAGAATTTCTTAGCCAAGTTTGAAGCCAGCCTCATCTTTAAGGAGTAAAGTTATTTTCTCTTGGCAATCACTTCTTCCCATTTCTAAGAAGGAAAAAAAAAATTAAACCATAAGAAAGACCCCAAACTTCCCCAGACATCAAATATCTGTTAAAAAACAAACATCATTTTGATAAGCTAAGTATATATGGATCAGAAGACATGTGGCTTTGGTTTTCCTTAGAAAGCTTACTTTGAACCCCAAATAGTTTTAGAAAGTTTGAGGTGTTCAAATGTTGTGCATTTGGGAACACCCAGCCATAATTTTAAGGGGGTGGATTCAATACACATGTTTCTGATCTATTTACAATGATCAGAGTCAACTGCTCATTTTGAATAGCTTTTGATGTGCAGGCATCCCTCTGGGGCTTTAAAAACCATCCTGCAGTGTCTCTTCCCTCTGACAGCAGAAGGGTCTGTCTTCCCAGAGTTACACGACCACCTTGCCCCTCACTCTGTAGGTCACTTCAGGTCTTCAGCTCCTATGTCTCAGGGAGTATCTGACTCAAAGCAATGCCTTTCCCATGTTAGGAACATGTCGTCTTGGAAGGAGAAGTGAGGAAACATCAGGGCAGCCTGATGTCACTGCTGACCCCTTAGGGGTGACCGTCCTGCATGGTTCAGGTACAGGAAGATGCTCTCTGGATGGTCCACTGGTGGATGGAATTTTGTCGACGTAACTTTCATTTTGGTGAGCAAGGAATCGGTGCTGTGGCCACATGTGCTGGTCAAAGCAACTCATGTTAGGGGTAGTTAGAACCTGTCTCCCCATCACGCAGCCTTGAGGAGCTGCTTGCTGCCTTCAGGGTGCCCTCCCATCTGTGTATGAACCGCATGCACATACGTAGGCAGAGTGAGAGAACGAGGTGGGTTTGAAATGAGAACTCACGGATGCATTGTCATCTTGGGCCTGAATTAGGATAATCGTAATTCCTGACATTTAGTGAACAATTGCTGGCTGCCAGGCGCTGTTTGTAGTTTACGTGTGGTAACAGATTTAATCCCCTGACAATGCAGTGAGGGGGGATTTACTCTTTGCTTAATTTTAGGGGCCCGGGGACTGGGGTAAGGAATCGCCCCAGAAGCCCGGGGTTCTCACCATGCCTGGCCTGCGGGAACAGTCTAGAACAGGAGAAGCTTCCAGGCTCCTTCCCTGCCTCCCGACCACCCGCCAGCTGTGCGGCTGCCTCTCTGAGGTTTTAGGGCTGTGGGAGCCCCTCTTTTGGAAATTGTTGCATGAGGTGTGCTGCCGTCTGGTAGAACTTCCCCGTTCCGTCATGGACCTCTGTCACCCCCCAGATGCTCCTCTCACCCCTGGGGACGGAGCCGCTCCATCCCAAAGCCAATGTATTTTAGAATCTGGTTGTCATTTTTCTGTCATCAGGAGGCGATGCTATTTTTTCTTAATGTCTTTTTATGCCCAAATAGGACAAGCTGGCATGTCATTTCCCACACTCTGACGGTGGGAAGCATACACTGGTTTTCCATGAATACGGCCATTTGTGTTCTGCGTAAACCAGGGTGTCTGTGGTTCTAAAGAATTTGGGTGCAGTCCGTCCTCTGGATCTCCTGGCTGCCTCCCGCCAAGAGCAAAACTCCTGTCCTCCTCCTCCATGCTCCCCACTCCCCGTCTCTCTGTCTCCCCAAACTTCCGGGGGCTCTTACACACCAGGAAGGGCATCCCTGAAGGGCCGCCGACTGGTTTCAAGGCGTGGCGGGGCCAGAGGGGTGCAGAAAGGCTGGAGGCATGAGTCTCTCCGTTCCCAGGAGGGGGAGGTGATGGCACAGCCCACCCTGGAGATTGAGACCCGCCCCCATGACTGTAACTTACAGTCTGTGATGTGAGGGATCCAGCAACCTTGCTAAACTGTACCTCAATTTTAGGTGTTTATAGCTCAGGAAATGAAGTGTGCATGTCGTGTGTGTGTGTGTGTGCCTCTGTGTGTGTGTGTGTGTGTGTGTGTGTGCCCATGTGGAGGGGTGGCATGGGGAAGGTGCAGATTAGGAGAGAAGGGTCAGCCTTGCCAACAGCACAGTCACTGAAACCCAGAAACTCTTCCTTGACCTCGATCAGCTGGGGCGGAGCTGTGTTTACCTGGAGAGCGTTTCACATCCCCAGCTTGCTTTGTCCCATATTCATAGACTCATGGACTCTATCAGGCACAAAAAACCTCCATTTACAGGTAGAAGAATGGGTCCCACAAGGTGAAGGGAACTTTCTAAGGATCCACAAGTGGACGGAGAGAAGGAAGGAGATTCCAGTGTGGGGACCAGGGTGGCCAGTGTGAGCCCACCCTGAGCCTTGTCCTGGAGGATGCTGAGAGGGGAAGAAGCAGGAGGGAATGCAGAGGCAGAGAGCAGGGGCCATGGGGACCTGGGTGCAGGCCACAGGGCTTCGCACGCTCACCCCAGGTTCGGCTTCTGTCTCGGAACTCTGGAATAGCCAGGCCGGTGGTCCTTGCTGCAGCTGGGAGGGTGCCAGCACGGCTGCTTGTCTGGGCTCCCGGCCTCCCCACCCCGCCTCCTGGCCCGGCCTCGAGGCTGCTGTTACAACCATCACCAGGGATCCAGGCAACACGGTCTTGGTGCTCTTTGCATGGGAGTGGCTCTAGGAGACTCTAGGAGGTTCTCACTCAAAGAGAAGTTACCGGAACCTGCTGAAATTCACCAGCTAAGAGCAATGACTTGGTTTCTGGATCGATCCCAGGTTTCCTATCTACATGGGTCCCATGTGCTGCCTCCTGCAAGAGAAGCCTGTGCCTGGCCTTCAGCAGCCTCGCTTTCTCTGGACTGAGACCTTCTCAGGGGAGGGGGCCTCCCTGCAGAGCGACCCCTCCCCATAAGAAGTGGACCCTGACGATGATGCCTCTACGCCCCTCATCACATCGAGTTGTACGTTGTGCCGAACGGCTTAAGAAGGATGTTCAAGAGCTACCGTGACTTCAGCCACTTCACTTAAATAACACTTAATTTTGGTGGTGGTGGTGGTGAGGTCGGTGGCCAGGAAGGGGATTGGAACGTTCCAGCAGCCAGTTGCAAGGTACTGAAAGGAGACCCTGAGGCGGGCGGTTCCCGCCGGTTCCCCGGGGGCTAGGAGGTTGAGCTCGCGGAGAGGTGTGTGCTGTTGGTGAGTTAAGGACCTCCTTCCCGAGGACGTTTCCTCATCACAGCGTTTATCTTTAGAACGGTCCACAGGCCGTGCATGCACAGCGCACCCACTTCATGGCGTCCTCCCCCTAGTATTTGGCTTTCTGGGCCCGTGGCAGAAGCATGCTGGGGGTGTCCCTGCGTTTTAAATACCAGCACAGGGTTCGGGGGACCGTGCTGGCTGATTTCCTTCCAGGATGACTGAGTCCTACCGTTTTCAGCAGATGTGGCACATACTATGGTAACTTTCCAAGAGCCTGTGGTGGTTGGCCTTGTTTCTGCTCTGGGGACAGGAAACACACATTAAATGCAATTTGTTACTTGCCTTTCTCGTCTTAGTCCATCAAGAGAGCATTAACCGGCGAGAGAGTACCGTCCCCCAGGGCCTGGGAGGGGGTCTTGCGGGAATTCACGGAGATACAGCATTCCTGTGCGTTTTGGGTTTGTTCCCTCTTTGTAGCAGATGAAATGCTTCAAAAATAAGCACAACTGGGGACTCTGTTCTTCCAAGTTTGGTTTCAGATCCCTCTGGTTAATGCCATCGGTGAAAACAATTAACCTCTGTATATTTCGGGATACAGGCAGGACCTTGTGGAAATCTTATTTAATTATGTGCTATATTAATGTTATATTGATTATGTTATTGCCTGTAAATCCAGTTGCTTAATAAAGCTACAGTCATTTTGCAATAAAGTTGTGTTTGCAATCAATTAATGGGTGTCTGGGGGCAGACAGCTATGTGCAGGGGCTGTTGGCACTAAGAAAAATCGTCCCAGGGCTGAAAACCAGAGGGGCCAGCAGAGAACATCGGTTATTTATGTATACATAGGAATGTATGTAAGTATATGTACATAATTGGGTTAAGTCAAAGGAAAAGCATATACCGCAGGGCACTTATTTTTAGCACATAGATCTGGAGAGTTATGAACGGCTGTCTGTATGGTCGAGCTCTCAACAGCACTGAGGCAGCATCTGTACGTGGGGCAGGATAATGTTTGATTTTAAAAATACAAGTAAATGATAACCACCAATATTGAGACCATGTGAAGGCAGGGGAACAAAGCATACTTTCATTGTTAATCATGCTGACATCCAAGTCGGAGGAGCACATCTCCCCATTTGGAGGAAATGCCATCACCCCTCTGAAGATCACATCTGCCACTAATACCATTCGGCATGTGGTCCGACTTTTATCTCTCTACCAAAACTTCATGTCATGATTTTTACATCTGATGCTAAATTCAGGTCACTACAGAATAAGTACAACTATTTATTTCTTTCTCGTCCTTTGTGATGTGTCCAAGATGTGTGTCCTCATACCAAAATATGAACTGAATATTGAAGTTTTATGAGTATTTTTTTAATAATACACCATAGCAAATAGAAATGTGGCCATTCCTCAATTCAGGTAGATAATGGATCCTTCCCATAAATGACAGCGCTGTGTCAATCACATAATGATGCTTACGTAATCTTATTTGGGGCAGGCCGATAGTTCTGTCATGGTGACATGTCTTTGACCGTAAGGGTGATGTCTAAGAGCACGTAATCTTGTGAAGAAACATGTGATATTACAAGGAAGGGCATATCAGTGACCAGCCTTCTAACTGTCCCAGGAGGACACCAAGGACCCAAGTTTTGGATGACTAAGGCTCCCTGACTCCAGCTTCGGCTCTTGTCAGTGGCAAATAACTTTAAACCACAAAGTGGGACCTCCTGATTCATCTTGCTGTGCTCTGGTCTGCGCCCCGTGGGCTCGTTTGCCCAAAGACCCTTAACTCTGAAAGCTTGGTCCACACCCGTTTCAACTGCAGACAGAGGCCATCCCCAGGGGCTCTGTGGGGGTCCGGGTTGGACGGTTTCTGAGTCTCCAAATTTCCTTGCTTTGTCACGGTCTGTATCCCAGATAGCAGTTCACTGCCGAGTTCCCAAACGTCCTTATTGGAGAATGAACGTTCCATGTTAAATCAAACTCACATCTCCTAGACTGCTGTCCTTTCAGCTCTGAGGACCACTTGGTGACAGCCAGAGGGCATTTTGAGGTGTGACAAGGTGGAAGGAAGGTGCCCTCTCCCTGTGCCCTTCCATGGGCAACACAATCCCATCAGTCATCCGAGTTAGGCTTCGGCCCAGAGTGGCAAGAGGGAGGTGGCATTTGGGATCATCTCCAATAAGATGTTTAGCTCACAGGGAACCAAATGTCAATTTCATCAGGACGCTTCCAGACACAAGACCTTCTGCAGACTCGAGCTGCGACCTCAGTTCCAGCCACACCCGGACCTCACCTCACCTGCTGGGAGCCAGCACTCCCTTCCTGCTCTTTCTACCTCAACAGATGTACTGTTTGGATGTGTGGAAGGGTTAATGTTGGGGCTTTGTGGTTCTGTGGAAGACGCTGAGATGGGCTCCACTGCCGTTGAGTTTGAAAGAGGAAGATGCCGAGTGTGATATCTGAATATTCAGTGACTCCCAGATGTTAGAGTTGAAAAAGGAGCAGAAATCTTATCATCAGATCTAACAGACTTAGTCGTCTGCTCAAGGGCACACCCTCCATGACTGCAGTGTGCCCGTCCCAGGGCTCCTCCTGGCCCCTCGGTGGAGAGCAAGCTCTTCCTGGCACCCCACCTCCATTCCCGGGAAGATGTTGGCGGCCTCATTCATCTTAACGTGAATTAGAACCAGCTCTGGTATTGTTAAAGACTGACTTGGGTTTTTATATCTCTTGGGGGAAACTGTGGGAAGAAGACAGTCGGGGAGGGGGGGCGAGTGTGCACAAGACGACTTGGGGAGCAGAGGCGGAAGCCTTGCCGGGCAGAGGCTGAGCCCGCGTCTCCCCAGTTAGAGAGGTTGGTGCACAGGAAGACGGCACAACAACCAGAGCCGGGGCGGCCGCCGTGCTGAGAGCAAGTGATCAGGCCAGGCCCCTGCCGGCCACCTTGGTCTGTTACCACCAAGGCCAGAGTCTTGCACAAAACCATCTGCAATCCTAAAAAGGCAGATCAGCACCTGCCCCTCCTCAGGAAGCCCATGGGGAGGTGCTCTGGTCACCACCGCATACAGCAAACAGGAAGACAAGCCGATCCCTTAGCTGGGCTGAGAACCTGGGCGCTGCCCCGGTCTCACAAAATGAAAACAACTGCATTGCAATCACAGGAAGGTACAAAAGATGTCTACACCTGTCCACACCAAGCAGCCCATCATAGAAGGAAGCAAGGACCAAGAAAGAAAAGTCTAGAGATGACCCCACTCACAGGAGCAACCTGGCGTCCATCGTTGAGGGGCGTGAGCCCGTGGGAACACGGCTCTGGGGGGCACCCTAGCACTTCTGAGTTGGAAGAGTGTTGTCCGTCGTGGAACCAGCCACGGGATGAACTCACGTGAAAGGTCTTCATGACTTGTCTGTGAACAGCCCGCGGGCCAACGGGCTGAGCCCACACTGGTTACCAGCCTTCCAGGCTGGACAGAGAGACACACACTGCCTTCTGGGGCTTTTTTCATGTTGGCCCAAATGACATGCTCCTGGGGAAAGAGACCCCATTTTTGCTTCTTGCATTGCCGTTAAAAATTGCTTAATTTGGAGGGCTGTTTTAAAAGCCTAATACATGTTTTAATGACTAACTTATAAATGCCTAATACGATAGATGGGCAGTCATAACCATGGACTTAATAGGAAGGAGCAGAAATGCTCTACTGTCCCTAAGAGAAAGGAAACACTGAACCTCCACCCCGACCCCGATATCTGGGTCATGGGCATCACAGGGACAGATTCTGTGCGATGAACCCCTGATATCATCACTGTTAAGACCTGGAGGAGCAGCTGGGGTCTGAAGAACAAGTTCTGTTGTCTCCAAGCAACCAACCTGTCTAAATGCGCGGCAAGCCACTGGCCTCCAGGCATTCATCAAGGAGGCTCTGTCTCTGCCCTCCCCTCCGGACCTCGGGCTCTGCCTGTCGGCTCCACTCTGGGTCCTGCAGAATGGCCTTTCCCCAAGGCAAGAACACTAACTTTGACTTTCAACCCTAGAGTGATCCAGGGGGCATTTATCCGTTTATGTTAAAGAAGAAAAAGGACATAAGAGAGTATATGGAAGTATAAGGGGAGACGAGGAGGGTGTGAGGACATTCTTCAGAGTTTCAGGGAAAGATCTCTGTTCACGGCATTATTCATGAGAGTGAAACCTGGAATCAAATTAAAGGTCTCAAAGGAGAAGACTAATTAACTACCGCATGGAAAAATATACACACAATATACAAGCCTGAAAAAGCATGCTTCACCTAAAAAATGGTACAAATGAATTTATTTACAAAACAAAAATAAACTCACAGACATAGAAAACAATCTTATGATTACCAGAGGGGAAAGAGGGGGGAGGGAGGGATAATTTAGGAGACTGGGATTAACATATATATATACACTACTATATATAAAATAGGTATACAACAAGAACCTGCCGTACAGTAGGGAACTATACTCAATATCTTGTAATAACCTATAAGGGAAAATAATTTGAAAAAGAACATATATATGTATAACTAAATCACTTTGCTGTACTCTTGAAACTAACACAACATTGTAAATTAAATATATTTCAATAAAAAAAATTAAAAAGCAAATTTCAAAAAAATTTAAGGATATGAATATGTTTATATCTTGATGCTAAGTGACAAAAGAAGGATGTTGCCTGATTTCATCCCAATCCTGGAAAAATATAAATGTAGCCATATTTCTGTACTCATCCACATATACACCAAAAAAGGTCCTGGAGGAAAATCCACAAGAATGTTAATTGTGCCTTCCCTATTAAATGGCAAGATACTGTTGACTTATGTTTATTTTTTACACTAATATGGATTTCTGACTATTTTTAGTGAGAAAGAAAAGTTTTTTTCATGAAAAAATGTCATAATGCAAATATTTTTGAATACATTCCACTTCAAGTTATAAAATTAATTAAACTATGTCTTTGTGAGACATAGACATTCTGGGCTTGTACCCAGAATGCCCTTTAAAATCAGACCTGAGTTCTGCGGAGAGCGTCCCAGTCCACGAATGCAGGTGCAGAATGAACACATGGAGACCACGTGTAGATCACGTGAGGGCGCATCAAGTACAGGTAGCACCTCTCATGAGATTCTGGAAAAGTAAAAATAAAGGGCTTCATATTTCAAGTGCTACTTGGAGGTGAAAACCCATCTCCTATATACATACTTAGACCTGAAGATGTGCATCCTGAGGGGCCAACATATATGGACCCCACTGAAGGCATGTCTAGTAGATGGACCACATATATGGACCCCACTGAAGGCATGTCTAGTAGATGGACCACACATATGGACCCCACTGAAGGCATGTCTAGTAGATGGACCACACATATGGACCCCACTGAAGGCATGTCTAGTAAATGGACCACATATATGGACCCCACTGAAGGCATGTCTAGTAGATGGACCACATATATGGACCCCACTGAAGGCATGTCTAGTAGATGGACCACATATATGGACCCCACTGAAGGCATGTCTAGTAGATGGACCACATATATGGACCCCACTGAAGGCATGTCTAGTAGATGGACCACATATATGGACCCCACTGAAGGCATGTCTAGTAGATGGACCACATATATGGACCCCACTGAAGGCATGTCTAGTAGATGGACCTTTGTCCTCCTGTAGTGGAATCCTCCCAGTGAAAATGGCTGGTCTTCACTGTCCCCAAACGCAAAATGTGTCAGCGGGCTTATGTCTCAGATAAAAGCCCCCAATGGCATTCCTCAGTTCCTAAAATTAAAATTTCAAAAATTAATTGTTTTGGCTATGAAATGAATTTTTTAAAAGAGCTTTAGTGAAAGGCTAAGAGGCACAGAATTGCCAGGCAGGTTGGGGGAAGTCTTCCTGCCCTTTATTTATACAACGGGTCCCTGTTCCCTTTAGGCAGAAACACCAGGCATACCATTAATGTCTATGAAACCATCATGGCGGCTCCACAAACATGCCAGATGGTCCTGGCCTGGGCAGTAACTCCATAGGGCAAAAGACACACCACCACTGACTACTTTAGGACATCATGTCTGATGATGAGTTAATTATAATTTCCTTTTTAAAAATGTATCTTTTTTACTTCCCTCTCCCTCATCGCATTCATTCTGGATCCTCTGTGTGATTCTTCTAATTATTGGCCCACGTGACTATTTTACACTCAACGATAACAACAAAAAGTGGGCGGAAAGGTAGAAAGTGCACTGCCCTGGGGTTTTGGAGCCCAGGTGGTGTTGTGGCTTTTGTCTTCACTAAGCCAGGCAGCCTGGGGTGATTACTCACCCCCTCTGTGATGTCTTAGATAGGACAAGACCATGGATGTCATTTAGGACCATGGAGTTGAACTTGTTTTTCTTTTTTACAAGTACAAAGCACAGACTAACCCATGGCACAAAAATAAAAATGCATGCAGTACACGCTGACATATATACTCACACTCACATTTATGACTCAAAAAGGCTTCATGAAAATACACTTACCACAGCCTGTGCGGCACACTGTTTTCCATCCTCTTCTAGTTTTAGATGCTGGTTTCAGCCAACTCAGTTTGTGCCATTATCTGCATCCTGGGAAACACCGATGCCTTTACCTCCCAACATGTAAAATGAGGTTAGAGAAAAGCCTCAGTGGCCACACCAGTTAGCACGTTTTCTGCTACAGGGAGATGTTCAACCAGAAGATAAGCTGAGATGCTAGAGACATTTACTCTCCCTGGTACAGTCCCCTAGCAACCGGGGCCTCCATCTGTCTGCTCAGCCTCCAGGTTGGGTGGAAGGAGAGGAGATGTCCCCTCAAAGTCACAGGAAGCCTTGGAATTGCCAGGGATCCCACGCCTGTGATGTCACCCTTCAAGGAAAATGGATGCTCTCTCCTGACGTCTGGAGTTTTGATGAGCAAGGCCCAGGACAGGTAGGTCCAAGCTGGCCCAGACTGGACCTGAGCTGTGGGGAGGTTGTCATAGAGTCCACAGGGCCAGCATCTTGTCCTTGAGCTCCTGGGAGCGTCCAGAGGGCCGTGTACCTGTAGGGAGTGAGTGTCGTTGGTGGGGGCAGGTGGGACAGGCGGAGGGGGTGAGACCCAGTGTCTGCCCTCTGTTCCCTTTGTCTGCCGGATCCCACAAGGCTGGTGGGATTAGACATCTTTGGGACACTCAGCAAGAGTTCAGATCTATTATGATCCCACTTACACTGGAAATCTAGCCACCCTACCAGAGACGCGTGTGGGGCAAGAAAGGACGCCCTTGGGGTTGTGGCTGCTGGGTGGGACCCCCAAGGCCCGGGGTGGCCACTGTGAGCCACTGATGATGTGTGGAAGCACAGCCCGTGCGTATTCCTCATGGATTCGCGCTCCACTGATGCGGCCACTTCACCCTCCTCTCTCCTGAAGCCTCAATACCCGTCATCCCCGCCAACCACCTGAGTCAGACAAGCACCCCTTCAGTCTCCCAACCCAAGCCTGGGACCTCCAGTCGGTTCCCAGGGACTGTCCCTTCCTGGGAGGAGGAGGAAGCATCCTTGAGCAAAGGATGGTGGATGCTGCCTCCCTCCTGGGGCTCCTGCACTGCCTTCTATCTAAAGACTTGGTTTTTCCACCAGAGGCTTTTCTTTTCTGTTATCAGGTTGATTTGTGTTTTCTCTCTCCTGGATGGTCTTCATCTGCATGCAGATGTGTTCTGATGTCTCCCTTCTGAAACTACAATAAATACCTTGTTGTCTTGATCAACTGTGTCTACATTCGAAACATCTTCCAAACAATGATGTTACTCGGTGTTTACTTTGCCACCTCCATCCTCTGTCCTGAGTCCCCCAGAATGCGGCTGCGTCCCTCCCCTCTCCACCTGGCCTGCTCCCTCCCAGCTCACCGCATCCTCCGGTTTTGAAAATCCAACTGCTGCTTGTCCCTTTCTTTGCCCTCTTCTTCAGTCTCTCTGCACATGGGCCCAGACGCCCCCCCGAGTGCTGGTAACTGGAAAGCACTATCCCCTTTGGCTCTGGAATTGCTTACTTTCCTGTTGTCCACCTCTTTCCAGTTGTTTCCACTGGCTCTTCCTGACTGTGGATTCTGGCACAATTCATGGATCCTCTTCCTGTCTCATTACACTTCCCCAGGTGACCTCGTCCACTTGATGACTATAAATTGCATCAGTGTGCAGATGACTCCAGGTATCTGCCCTGTAGCCTGGCCTCCACATATCTGCCCATTGCCCTCTGCAGGGCTCCGGGTGGGGTGTCTAGTGGGCGTTCCAAACCCGGAGCGTCCAAAGGGAATCACTGATCTCCTCTGTCTCAAACTGCCCCATACCCTGTCTCCCCTTTTAAATGAACAGGACACCACCTCCCAGGTGCTCAGCTAAAACCCAAGGGGCTCTCTTTTCTTCACCCTGTCACCTGTCTGTCAGCATGTCCTGCTGGCCCTACTTCCAACCTCTTTCCCGGATTCCACTTTTGGCCCTTTGCTCACCCACTTCTGGCCCTTTGCTTACCCTGGTCCTATCCACCATCGATTCTTACCTGGATCACTGGGAAAGGCATCTGACCTCCTGTCTGGCTACTGGATGTTAAAGGCTGCCAGAGGGCTTTTAAAAATGTAAGTCATATCACCTTATCCCCATCTTCGTGAGCTCCCAATGGCTTCACTTGCCAAAAACTAAATAAAACAAAACAACAGACACACACACACACATACACCCACACACTTTTCACCCTGGTTTACAAGACAGAGCATAAAGTGTTGATCCCATAAGTGGGAGAAAAGCCAACCGTTTACAGCAATAGCTTGCTCAAGCCATCACCGCAGTCTTGTGTACAGTAATTAATAACTGATATATTTGAACAGTTCGGTTCCCGACTGGCAGGAAGCGTTACAATCACTTTACCTGAGTCATCACAACTGCCATACGGAGTAGGTGCCATTCTTATTCCCGCTCCACAGACGAGGATGAGGAAACTGAGTGAGGGCAGATTAAGTGACTTGCACAGGTGGTCAGTTTAGAGATGGCGGGATTCAGTGTTGAACCCACTGTAGGTCAGGCTCCTGGGGAGTGGATGCTGACATGGAGATGGAGGTGCAGGAAGTGCTCTACAGAGGAACATCTGTGGAGGGGAAGGGGCAGCCAGCCTCCGGGAGCTCGAAAGGATGCTCGCAGGGGTGTGGTGAGGGGTCTCGGCTTTGTCCCCTCACTCAGCCAGCTATGGGATCCCCAGAAGGGGTGTGATCTGGGTGACATGCTCTCCAGCCAGGCGATTCCCCGAGAGGCGGGGGCCAAGGCTGTCTGCACGACTCAGTAACCGGGGAGACGTCCTCCCGTCCTCATGGGGCATCTGGGTAGCATCAATGTGTCCACCAGGCATCCCAGGCTGTGGGCTGCAGAGCCTTCCGTGATCCTGTGCTGAGCACACAGGCTCCTTTTATTTCAGTGTTAGCAGAGAAAGTGCCTGCAGCCGGTACAGGCTCCACTCAGGGGCAGCGGGGCCACCCCCAGCTCACTCTGCACGGGCTCGGCATCTGTTTGATAGAGTCATAACCCTTCTTTCCAGAACTGCCTGCCTGGCACTCATGCTGTCTTGCATTATTAACAGAAACAACTCAATTTTTTTCCTGGGGAAATTTAAGGATTAATAAGGAGAGTTGAAAGGTATGATTAGGTTGTTGGGTAAAGCAGCCTTTGCCAGGGGAAATGGGTCCTTCTGCTGATGATGTGATTTGAGTTTCCTGTGGACATGCCCAAGGCCCTTTCTGTCCGACTTTCATGGTGAGTTTTGTTATCTGAGTCCAGAGAAGGGAAGAAGATGGCTCAAGAGGTTAAAAGGAGCAGAGGGAAAAATTGATTTTCCCATCCAAAATGTCATTGTTCATTGATAACAGACAGCGGTAAGATTCTAAAGGCTCAAGTGCTGTGTCCACTGCGGTCAACCGGAAATTGTGTAGCTTCTTTGTCTAATGAAAAGGTCAGGATTAATTAGCTAGCTGAACACATTTTTATGAAATTGGCTTCTCTGTAGCTACAAATGGATAACTGTAACAGCCTACTGTTACAGCCTTGGCATAAACCAAACATAAATAAATGGAAAGCTAGAGCTGCAGAACAGTTTTGAATGTAGACAACTCTTTGACCAGTGAGTGAATAAGGCCCATTGCCTTTGTGATGATGGTGTTTGATACCCAGGGGGATGATGGGAGCTTTTCTCACATTTCCTGGTTCTCAGGCTCTTTTGAGGAAGTGGGTGGTCCATCTTGGATTATTCTGTAATTCCCAGGCTGGGGCCCAGAGAGGCCTTATGGTTAGTTAGAAGTAGGACTTGGTGTTGTGTCTTGAAGCTGTGTTTACATGGCAAGAATGTTGTTTTATTTATTTTTATTTGGGATTTGGGGGAAAGTTGATGGAGATTTGAGAGACTAAAGCCTCCCTCCCTCTGCTCCTTGCTGCTGCCCTGGAGATGGACATCTCCAAACTCCGGAGGTTTTATTGGTACATATGGGCTGTTGGCTTAGAGAAGGCGCCTCCAGGGATCATCCCCATGCTTCTCCCGGTGTCTCCTCAGTGTCTCACCAAAAACCTGGTGTGAGTAGCTTAGAAGTCAACCAGCCTCCTTTATCCTTTTCCTGGTTTTATTGAGATATAATTGTCATAAGGAGACTCCTTTGGACTCTTAAAGGCTTGACCTTCAAGGCCCTCCTTTGTCATTCTCAGGTATGTCATTCTGGGACAGGGCTGGGCTTTGTGGACCCTTCCTACGTTTTCTTGTTCTGACATCCACCTTCACTTGGACTGTTTCTGAGACAGTGTCAAAAAACTCTCTGTCCAAAAATAATGATTTCTTTCTCAGCGAAAAAACTCAATTTTTTCTCTAAAATGTGCCTTAACATTGCCAAGAAGTAACCCTGAGTTGTTTTTCTGATAAAGCTTATTTTCTGGAAACAGTTTCACCCTGAATGGACTAACACATTCACATAGATTCACATGTTCTAGCCCCTCTTGCCTTTGTAGCTCGCTCCCTTTTCCCTGGGGAGACTGAGCCTCTGTCCACGGGGTGAGTCCACACCCACAGTGTGTGGAATGTGCAGATAGATGCCTGATGGACACTTGACAAATGACGGTGCAGGAGTCACAGGCACACCTTGTGCAAGGAGCTGGTTCATCCAGAGCCTTTCAGAGCCTGTAAGGAGCAAGGTTTTCTGAATAGCTCTGTAAGCTACACCAAGTGGAAGCAATCAGAAAGCAATCAGTCACAGCTGAAAACTGGCTATGAACTTGAGCCTAATGTCAATATCTGAAGCACACATTCGCTCTGGTTTATCTCCTTATTTCCCATCTATTTCTAAAACTGGTCCGGGATGCCTACAGTAAAGGTATGTACCGAAAGGTTAATGCATTATGTAAATAAAATCAGGAACATGGGAAGTAGAAGCCAATGCACCCCAGCACCAAGGTTTAATACAGGTACAGGTGACTGAACACAGAATCGGGAGAAAAAGAGGAAACCTGACATAGAGCCCGCACATTCAACTAACTTTTAAATTCTGTTATGTCCCAGACTCCAGACCAGGTGATGGAGATGGAAAGGCAAAATCTCATTTGTCTGGGATTCATCCTGGATTGTACCCGTTTCCCCAAAAGGCAAATCTGACTTTACTTAACCACACGGATGAGTTACTGTGGAGACCGTAGAATTCTACCCTGTAAGTCAGGGAAGGTGTTTTTTCCCCTAGCATTTTAGAACAGTCACTCCGTACCACCTGGGCCATGGAAAAACCCCAGTAGCGCATCCACTGAGCTTGTGGCTCTGAGTGATGAGGCCCCTGGGATGTATGTCACTTTTTCCTGGAATGTGTACACAGACGCTGGAGAACACTCTGTCTCTATGTAGGACACATAACACTATTTGTATAATTAAAGTAATTATGAAAGACCTAATGTAAACTGTGGACTCCGGGTGATAATGACTTGTCCATATAGACTCATGGATTGTAACACACGCACCCCTCTGGCGGGGTGTTGATGGCTGGGAGGCTGTGGCTGAGTAGGGAGGGCTATAGGGGAATTCCCTGCACTGCCACTCCAGTCTAGTGTGAACCTAAAACGGCTCTAAAAACATAAAGTCTATTTGAATATAAGCCGCAATGACAACACTATTTTTTTATTGAAGTATAATTGATTTACAATGTCGTTATTAGTTTCGGTGTACAGCAAAGTGATTCAGTTATACATACACACATATATATATAATCTTTTTCAGATTCTTCTCACTTATAGGTTATTACAAGATATTGAGTATAGTTCCCTGTGCTATATAGTAGGTCCTTGTTGCTTATCTATTTTATATATAGTAGTGTGTGTGTTAATCCCAAACTCCTGATTTATCCCTCCCCTCCTTTCCCCTTTGGTGACCATGTTTGCTTTCTATGCCTGCGGGTCTATTTCTGTTTTGTATATAAGTTCATTTGTAACAACACTATTTCTAAAACCAAGATGTCCCCTACCGTGAGCTCTGGTCCAAAGTCTAGATCCTCGCTGGACCCCCTTCCCCTGTGCCTTGTCTGTGCTGCCCCATCCATTCTGCTCTCAGCTATTGAACCTCAGATCTTTCCATCATGTGTCAAAATAAATACATCCTCTCAGTCACAGAACACCTTTATCATCCCTCATTGCCCGCAGACTTCACAGGAGCCGATACCTTTAGTCTCCATGAGAAAAAAGAAGGCTGTGATCTCCATATTGCCACACTTTTATTTACCTTATCTGTAATATAATTAATAGATGACTGAGCAGAGATCAAGGTGCTTTCAAAGAGGAGGAGACAGCTTCGTATGAAACTTGCTCTTGTGAATCCGTCCAGGACTCCATCAAAGCCTGTGTGATAATTTCATGTAAATCCTGGTGTTCCAAATCTGTATCTTTTAACCTGTAGGTACCATTTTTAAGACACTACCTTTCAAAGACACTGAAGCCTCGTCTAATTTGTATTACAGAATTATATTATAATCGGCAAGCTGCACATCATACCGATTTCTTACAATTAAAATGGAAGCTCATTACAAAGACATTCGCAGAGGTCTCACGTAGTCATCTCAAAAGGGCTATGATGGGGAGAAACCGTATTCTCAAGTTAAAACCTTCTGGCTTCCTGCAGTCAGCTCTCACCGTGGATATTTGGATTCTGAAAACGTCTCTTGGCAGGATTTGGTGGTCCTGTAGCACCTTGGGTTGTCCCACCAACGACATTAACAATCTCAACTCATTACCATTTGAACCTCCAGTATATTTGTTTACAATCCTCCTTTGTTTAATTTGAGCAAATAAAACACTTTTTTTTACAAATTTTGATTTCATAAATATTACTGTTTCTCTCATGGGTCCACCTCATGGGCTTTCCTGATCATTCATTCACTAGTGTCATTGTGTTTTGGTGCCATAAAAAGTGAGCCAGAGGGGCCTTTATCCTGCCTCTTCTTCTGTCTTCGAGAGAAAATGGAGGTGTGGTTAGAGAGAGGATTGATACAGCTGTGAAGGAGAAACAGCCTCACGCTCCTGTGGGATGCACGGCAGTCGTGGCCACGTGGGGCTTATGGACTCTAGTCTTCCTCCTACTGGCTTGGACGGTGGATGGGGCTGCAGGTCAGGAACTGCTAACTCCCTCTTGTGTGGGCGCCCCGGGGCGGCTCTGACAAAGTACCACAAACTTGGTGACCTACACAACAGCCATATCTGCTCTCAACTCTGGAGGCTAGAAGTCCAAAATCAAGGTGTCATGGGATCTTTCTCCCTCCAGGCTCCAGTGGAGGGTCCTTCCTGCCTCTTCCAGCTCCCCGGGGGCTCTGGGCATTCCTGGGCTTGTGGCCATCTCCTTCCCGTCTCTGCCTCCATCTTGACTTGGCTTTCCCCCGTGTGTCTGACATTTAAGTCTCCCTCTGACTCACTCTTATAAGGACACCTGTCATTGGATTTAGGGCTAACCTAATTGCACGATGATCTCATTTGGAGATCTTCAACTTAAGTACTTCTCCATAGACACTTTTTCCAAATGACTCACGCTTACAGGTTCTGGGGGTCGGGGCTTGATCATATCAATATCTTACTATCTTACTATTCAACCCACTGCACTTGGAGAGTCCTCTTTAGAATGTGAGGATGCCTTCCCCCTGTGGTCTGCATCTCTGGGGCCCTAGGGGAAGTTCTCAGACAAGGGGAAAGTCCCACCTAGCATCCTGGTGCATGGCGACCTCTCACGCCATCCTCACCACAACTCCAGAATGCCCTAATGAAGAGATTGTCACTGCCACTGTGTGGGAACAGCAAGGTGCCAGCAAGAGTGGACCAGTCACCTGAGCACACACAGGACTCAATGGGGATGGAGAGGACTTGTCAGAAGCCCACCTGCTGAGTCATTTTGCTCCTAAGACCTCAGGACTTTAACTGGCATCCAAGGCCATCTTTGGGTGCTGGGTGGATTTTCCCTACAGACCTAGGGCCTCCTCTTTCTGCTTCACTCCCCTCCCTGCTTCAAGCTGCCTGTCCAGCCCCAGGACAGTCTATATCTGGCATACGAGTCTGATGATGTCATTCGCACTGAGGTACAATGGAAGGTGACCCTTTCTGAGTTGTTTGCTCTATAGACAATAATATGAAGCTCTAATTGTGGAGTTTCATGTGTCACTGATTCATATCATTTTTTGGCAAAGATCTTCCCTTTCCTGGTGCCCCATTTCCTACCCTCCTTGCTGGGTACCACTGTGAAAGATAGCAGCTCTCAGACTTGATCCAAAGAAGAACTATCTTGGAAACTTGTTTAAGTGCAGAATCCTGGGCCTCCTCCCACAGAGACTCTGATCTGTAGGTGTGCTGTTTGGGCTGGGAATCCACACTTTATTTATTTATATTTTTAAAATTAAAACAAGTTTATTTTACTGAAGTACAGTTGATTTACAATGTTTCAGGTATGCAGCAAAGTGATTCAGGTATACATACACATATATGTGTATATATGTACACACATATATATTCTTTTTAAGATTCTTTTCCATTATAACTGATTACAAGATATTGAATATAGTTCCCTGTGCTATATAGTAGGTCCTTATTGTTTATTTTATATACAGGAGTATGTATCTATTAATCCCAAATTCCTAATTTATCCCTCCCCCCCTTTCCCCTTTATAACTGTTTGTTTTCTGTATCTGTGAGTCTGTTTCTCTTTTGTAAATAAGTTAATTGTATCAATATTTTAGATTTCACATATAAGTGATATCATACAATATATTTTTCTCCATCTGGCTTACTTCACTCTTTATGACCGACTCTAGGTCCATCCACCTCACTACAAATAACTCAATTTCGTTTCTTTTTTTGGCTGAGTAATATTCCATTGTATATATGTGCCACATCTTCTTTATCCATTCATCTGTCGATGGACACTTAGGTTGCTTCCATGTCTTGGCTATTGTCAGTAGTACTGCTATGAATATTGGGGTGCATGTATCTTTTCAAATTAGTTTTCCTCTTTTCTGGATATATGCCCAGAAGTGGGATTGATGGATCATATGGTAACTCTAGTTTTAGTCTTATAAGAATCCTCCATACTGTTCTCCATAGTGGCTGTAGTGATTTCCATTCCCACCAACAGTTTAGGGAGGGTGCCCTTTTTCTCCACACCATCTCCAGCATTTATTATTTGTAGACTTTTTGATGATGGCCATTCTGACCGGTGTGAGGGGATCCCTCACTGTAGTTTTGATTTGCATTTCTCTGATAACTAGTGATGCTGAGAATCTTCTCATGTGACTGTTGGCCCTGGAATCCACACTTTAGATGCCTCCCAGCTGAGGAGTGTGGGTAGGGGTGGGAGGGGGATGGGGGACTGGGGACTCTGCTTGCAGCAGCTTGCCTGGGGAACACCCTTACAGCCTGGCTCGGGTGGCCAGGGTCTAGGGCAGGGTGGGAGATCCAGGAGGGCTGAGCCCTGCCCTGTTGTGCCCGGATGGTGGGGACCCCTGTACTCTGGGGGGCTAGAGAGGAAAACGAGGGCCCTGGCCCTGGAGGAAGGGCTGCCTCAGAGGGGCCATTCCTAGCCTGAGCCCCATCTTCAACAACCAATGAGGAAGAGGCAAAAAGAAGGAAGACAATCAGGAGCAGAGGTTCTGCCACCGGGGGTCAGGCCTGGAGGCTCCACAGCCTCAGCACCAAGGGCAGCGCCGAGGGGGAAGGGGGACCTACGTCAGTGCCCTCTCAAGGGACAGAGGCTTCTCCCCGCCCCCCATCCCCCCACGCTGTCCCTGGGTTCCCTCGCATGCAGCTCTGACCCAGCGCTTGTGGGACCCAAAAAAGTGAACAGAAGAGAGGGAAAAGGAAGTGAGCGAACACTTGGCCCTTCCCTAGTGGGCTGGGGAGGGGAGGGCCCCTCCTGTCTGGGTTTTGCCCCTTGTATCTCCCCTTCCTCCCTAGGTCCCGCTGCTTCTGTTTCAGAACCAAGGTTGAGCCTCGTGGAGTGTAGAATCTGAGCCTTGTCGAGTGTAGACCTGGGAGTCTCTTCTTGGCTGAGGGACCAGCGACATGGGAAAGTCTTTTATGAGGGGCTGAAAGCAGTCATGGAGGGATTTAGTCAAATTGCTCCTGAAAGGGTACATTTTAAGTGGTAGCACCTGGTACAGAATGCTTGGGCCAGTGGTCTGGGGGGCAGCGGCCTGCTCTCCTCCCGAGGTGGGTCTGAGTTAAGAGGGCTCCCGTTAAGAGGTGGGGAGCCTCTTAACTCAGATCCACCTCAGGGTCCCCTACTCTCACTTCTGCGCCCAGCATCCCAGTGGGTGCTTGCAGGCCGAGGCCTTCGAGGAGGGTCTGGGACCAGCTGCAGCCTCCTCGGGCCGTGAACCCAGGCCTGGTTCATCACATGGTGGTAGAGGAGGGCAGTCAGTGGGGTCAGGGTGCCAGAACACCATCAAGTTCCGTGAAAATCAAAGCAGGCGGTGTAGAAGACTGAAAATCATCATGGATGGTGAGGTCCTTGACTATAAGACCAGCCACTCCTGCTGACCCCACTTCTGTGAGCAGCCTGACCATCCCCAGCCCTGCCTGGAATTAGCAAAGAGTGTCCATGTTACTAGGGTTTATCCCTCACCCTAGTCTGCTAGCCACAGTTAATTAAGATGGAAAAATGACAAAGAGCAACTTGGATAAAGAAATGAGTAGAGGGCCTTCCCTGGTGGCGCAGTGGTTGAGAATCCGCCTGCCGATGCAGTGGACACGGGTTCGAGCCCTGGTCTGGGAAGATCCCATGTGCCGCGGAGCAACTAGGTCCGTGGGCCACAACTACTGAGCCTGCGCGTCTGGAGCCTGTGCTCCGCAGCAAGAGAGGCCGCGATAGTGAGAGGCCCGCGCACCGCGATGAAGAGTGGCCCCCGCTCGCCGCAACTAGAAAAAGCCCTAGCACAGAAACAAAGACCCAACGCAGCCATAAATAAATAAATAAATAAAATTAAAAAAAGAAAAGAAATGAGTAGAAAACATACAGTTTGCCTAGAGTATTCAGAAATCTCCACCCTGCCTTCACGTCCCCGTTTTGGAGGCTATTTCTCTGAGGGACGCAGAGGGGATGGAGGAGAGGGCATCTCGAGCGGGGAGTGAAATGCAGACCTTGGACGGTGAAGCCAGCCCTGGGGAGAGGCGGTGGGAGGACTCGGGTCCTGGCGCTGAGGCGGGACCGCGTTTACTGTGTTCCCTGCGTGCTCACCTGCTCCAGAATCGGGTGGGCAGAGAGAAGCCGGTTTCTGCATCCCTTGCCAAGCACAGTTAACTGGGCCACGGCGGCCTCCAAAAGCACATGAGAGGCGGGGGATGACCCTTCTCCCGGGACATTGCGAGAACCACCAGTTTCCCTGCATTTTGAAGCAGACATGCGGGAGCCCTGTCAAGGGAGAGTGTCCCCCGAACTGTTTTCTTTGCTGGTGGTTAGGCTCATGCTTTGCTGGGATTTCACCTGTGTGCACACCCCGTTCAGTTCAGGAGACGACACACAGATAGGACTGGGGACCGGGGGTGGCGCCTGCAGTGGCAGGGGGCTAAGGACACTTCACCCCTGGGGAGCAGGTTTTCCTTTCCCTCCTGAGCCCAGGGCACCCCTCTCACACCCACCACGTTGGTTGGTTTTCCTGCAGAAGTGGGTACGGATTCCAGGTAGAACCTGTGCTCTCCTCAGTACAGTCACCTCCGAGAACGCTGCAAACACAAGCACGGTGGATGCCCCAGGTCTGGGGGAGGAAGAGGGAAGGAGGAAGGGGGCTCCGGGGAGGATGTGGAAAGCTCCCTTGAGGGGCCAGGGCTGCTCCTCAGGGTGTGCCAGTGTCCGGTCAGGGTCCCCGGATGCCCTCAAGGCAGACCCCCACGAGGCTCTCCAGGGCCACTCGGAAGCTCAGGTCTGTTACTGGTGGGAGCCTGTGGGCTGCCTCTTTGAGGCTGCTAGGCACACTTCTGACCCCACGGCTGGCGTTGATTTCAGAGCCGTCCTCAGAAAGTCTTTGTGGTTCTTGAAGGTGCCGGGGATGGAGCCGCCCTACCAACTCCAAGTGATGGTTTTGGAATGCTGTCCATCCTCCCCACCAAGACCAGCGCTGGTCCACACACCTCTCAACAAGCCCCACGGCGATGTCTTAGCTGCAGAAATGGACCCGGCAGAGTCAGGGTCATTTGGCTTGACACCCATGTGTTAACTCGCGTCCCCACTGGGCCAATCCATCCGTCACCTGCCCATCCAACACTTCAGCGGCTACTCGTCACTTGTTCAGCTGGGGCTGAACGCGTGGCCTCTGCCCTCGGGAAGCCGTGGGCCAGTGCTGGGCAACCAGGAGGCAGCCCAGTGCCTTCTACAGCGGGTGCTGTAGATGTTCCAGCAGGTGTGAGAAATGCCACAGCCGCTGGTCGATTCCAGGGCGCCCACACTGGCCCCAGGAGTGAAGGGATCCGACGGGCTACACGTGTAGGGATCTGTTCATTGATGCCATAAAAGCTTGTCCTCAAAGACGGTCTCTCCCTTTCATAGATTCATGGTCCAACATGGAAGAGAAAGGTCATTCTCCAGTGTTTGCCTGAAGTACCTTATGTTAGAGTCTCGATTTTTAAAAATCTCTCTGTTATCTTAGCGGGGTAGCACGACACCCTTCAAAGTCCATGCCTGTGTTCCTGAGTGTACCATTTCTTCTGTAATGCAGGCCAGGGGCCCAGGTCCTCAGGGCAGCTTGGCTGGGGCCCCTGGGGGCCCTGGATGGCCTCTCTCTGCCACGTCCCTCTTCTGCCAGGGGATGCCAGGATGACGCTTGAGGTGTCCCCAGCTGCAGCAGCCGGTTCAGTTCTGCACCCTGAGTCCGGAGGGCTGCTGGGAAAGGGTGTCAAGGTGGGTGCTGTTTTCACCCACCCTGGAAGCTTCCACCTGGTGGAAGATTTTCTGCAGTCTTCAGTCCACAACTGGGAGTTCTGAGAGCTTTCAACCCAGAAAATGCGATGCGTAACCTGCTGTATTATGATAAAAGACAATTTGTGTGAAAGATAAATGTAAGTGGAAGTTATTTCTTTTCAAGGAGCTTATTCACAGTCCAGCCTTAGCTGTTCGCAGTAGAGCAGATGCTCTGTGTGATGGTGGAAAGGGCTCAGCATCCACTTGCAGGGGTGGGGATGGAAATCCCTAGACGGGCGATTTCTTTCAAGGGAAACGGGCAGGACTCCCACGGGTCCAACTGCTTCTCAGTCTACCCATTTAAATCCACAAGGATCTCGGAACCAGAGGCGGGGCTGGACTTTAGACGAGGGTTGATGCCTCCCCCCACTCTCATCATGAAGGCCATCGAGATGCTCTCCCTTCATCTGTCAGGAAGAGGCGTTTCTCCTCTGGGGAGCTCATGATCTGGTGCAGAAGGGACCAGAACCAGACCGACGCGGGTGGGTGGGAATCTAGCCGTCCTCTGTAATGGCGAGGCTTTGGGGATGAAGCGCAGCATTTCTGAGTGTCGGGCACTCCTGCCTACCTGAGCCCCGGACAAGAGGCTGAACGGGGTGAGCAGTGGGGCAGCTCTCAGCACAGCCCCTGGGGCATCGTAGGCGCTTGATAAATATCGGTTACCTTCCTCATCTTGCTGTTCCTGGGGTGAAGGGAGAGGTCCTAACAAAGGCTTCGTAAGGACTGTTCTTCATTCTAGCACGTCATGGGTGCCTTTGCAAAATCTCAGCTGTTTGCTGTCGCCTTCCTCAAGGTTTGGAGTTCTAAGGATGCTAGCTAATCACTCAGTCTATCTTCAGGAATTTGTCTCCCGCCTGTGACAGCTACTTTCTTCTCCTCTCCTGTCTGCTTTTTTGGGGACAGGGTCTTCAGGACCATCCAGCACTGTGAGCCACACCTGCAGGGGTTCTGGGAAGCAAGGGCTCAGCCTGGTCATCCCCACAGAGAGGAGGCTTGTCTCACCAGCCTGTCTCCGGCTGGAGGTTTAGTTCCTATTAGCCTAGTTACTTAGCAGATGGAGGCTGCACTTCTCAATTCCTGCTGCATCCCGGGAGCCAGAGGAGAGGCTGCCACCACGTGCCTTTCCTGGCGAGGCTGCCCCAGCAGGCGTGGATGGGGACTCACCGTGAATTGTTCTGGGTGGCTTGGAACTCAGAAACCTGCAGAAACTCCTGATGGAACTTAGGGAGAAAGTAGAAAGAAAAGGGGGCTGGGAAATGGGGGATAACGGGAAGCAGGGAACAGAGGCTGAGTCAGGGCTATTGGTCCAGAGCAACCTGCTGGATTGCCTGGGCCCCTCCTCCCTTTACCCGGAGCTGGGCTGGCTCCGCAGGTGTTTGCAGGAGCATCACTTCCTGCTTCCCGCTTCAGGTAATCACAGGCTTCCAGTTTTCTGGGGGCATATTCCACCTTTCAGGAGCTGATGCTGTCCTGACTTGAGGACGACCTTATCTTATGCCACTTGGAGCAATAATGATCCCTTCTGCCGGGAAGTTAGCAAAAACAGAAAACTTCCCCATCAAGATGTGTCTCAGAACTGGCTGCTGTGGATGGCAGGCAACTCTGGGAAAGGCACGAAAGTTTGCTCTGCTCCCTGCCTGGTGGCAGCCTCAGTGATTGGGCTAGAACCTGGGAGACTGGTTGTTGGGTTGAGGATGGGAAGGAGGGCGGGAAGAGAAGTGATGTTTTTTTATTTTTCCATTGAATTAATTCTAATTCCAACAGCAATTCATAACACAGTTTTTGGACATTCAAACAATTTTAACTAAACATTGAAAACATGCATTGCTCTTCTGGGACTCAAAATTGAAAAGCACTGCTACTTTTGCACTGCCGTTATATTTTTATGACTTTGGTTCACATCGGGGTATGAGATTCAGTAAATAACTTAAAAGCGAGTCATTTGCTCAAAAATATTTTATGAGCATCATTTTTGGAATGGCTGAACTTTCCACTAGATTCTTTCTCCTCTGTGTGTACGGAAACTCTTTATTTTTCTGCTTGTTAACAATGCTTCTCCTTCCCGATTGAGGCACGGGCGCTGGCCTGACCCATCGAGGTCTTTCTGGGTCTGGATGATGCAGCCAGCCCTGCTGTTTTCCCTACGGTTTTCTTGGAAGGACCATGGTTGTATTCCAGGCTCAGCCTGCTTTCTGTCGGTGCTCACATCAATGTGTGAATGTCGCAGCCTCCCTGGAGACTCTGGGCCTCCAGAACCTGCCATGGTTTTCATTCTTGGGTCAAGAATGGCAGGTTCTCTGCTCATTGGTTCTTGTGGGTCGACCGTGTGTGGTGGACGTGTGAAACTCCCCTCCCCATCCCCTCTACCCCCATCTTAGTAATGACTGGGTGTACAGGAACATTCCCCGGAGGTGCTGGGAGATTCTCCAGGATGACAGGTTGGTGGAAAATCAAGAAACCCCTAGTTACCAATGCCAGGGGCCACCATTCGGGGAGGGGGCCCTGCTCCAGGTGTCTTGTCCAGCCCATCACAGACAAGAGCTGACTACTGACAGCAACACTGTGGGTGGTGTGAACCCATCCTAGAGATGAGCAGTCTGAGGGAGAAGGTGCTCAGGGGCCTGCCCCAAGCCGAGCAGCTAGCAAGTGGCAGGGACACGTCTGTGTGACCCTCACTGTGTCCCCGCCATGGTGACAGGGTGTCGGAGCATACTGCACTGTCAGGGGTCATCCGTCCTATGTCAGCGCCACTTCAATCTCCTTCAACAAAGCTGCTGGGCTACGAGGTCCTTGGGGGCAGGCTGCCCAAACAAGGTGCCCATGTGGCCCCGTTGGAGGGGCATCCATGCTGCCTCCCAGATCTGTCTGTACACTCCAGCCTGTGTAGCACGGTTCTTGAATCCTGGGGGGTGAAGACAGACTGCAGAACAACGTGTGCTGTGTTCCTGTTTTGACTTCAGCCTGGCTCCTTAAGTAGCCTTGGCCTTCAAATTGTAAGTGCAACTCTTTTTAGAAAGCAAGCAAACGAAGAGCGTTAAGTGTTTCTTGCTGCCGCCCTTTGCTTTCTTTATGGCCATCTCCAGGGCCTGCAGCAGCAATGGAATACAGCATTTTGATATTGGAAACATCCCTGAAAAGGCCGTAGTCATACCGTCCACTGCTAATACTGTTATCCCAATACGTTCCCTTCTGAGTTTTTTACTGGCATACCTGGTGAAATAGTTGCCACTTTTTTCCTGCTCTTTCATTTGGGGGATGTTTGCCCTGAAAAGACTGAAGTGCGGAGGTGCTCAGGGATTGGCGCTCTGAAGGGCTCCCCAAGTGACAAAGCCAGTCACCGCCTCCCTCTGTGACTCTCGGCTGTATATTTGCCAGTGTCAGGCATCCCGAGAGCTCTCAGTCTCTGATCTTCGACTACTTTAACCTTCTTTTAAGGTTTCCTGAAATGTGTAATCTTGAGTACTTCTCACCTAGAGTCTGCTTTTTTTCCCCCAGTGAAACTTCATAGTGTTGGCCAGTGGTGATGACCAAAGATGGAAGCTTTGGGCAGGAAACGTGGGAAATGGGATGTGAAAACTTGTCCCTATGGAAACCACAGAAAAGTACGCTGAGGTCCTTTCAACCGGGTGCGATAGGGAGGAGTCCATGAGGAAGGCTGTTAGTGCACTTTTACTGTGGACCCGTTAAGATGATGAGGCCAAGATTAAAATTTCCCACTTCCGAATAATGAAACTTAGGTATCCATACATTACTTCAGATAAATAGATGGCATGCCACACAATTTCAGAACTATAAAATACCCAAAGTGGAGTTTCCAAAATGGGCTTTGGTGGCACCAAAACAAAACATTCAGGTTAACTGAGTCTATGCCATTGATTAACTCTTACCATGATAAAAAACTACAACCAAAAGACTAAGTTAGAAGGAGGAAGTAGTTTTACTCAGGGAACCAAGTAGTGTTTGAGATTCGTTTTATGAATTTAGAATCAGACACTGGTAAGTTATTTTTATGGTTTCATAAATTGTAATTTAGAAATTATTATTCCTGTTTTGTCTCCGTTACCTTGCTTCCTAACTTCTAAAAGGGACTAGCTTAGGAAATAGAAGGTAACAATGTACAATTATTAAATTGTTAACGTTTCTTAGGTGGCAGACATCCATTACCCCTTTATCATCTCATCCAACCTCCACAAACCCTCATGAGGTCAATAAAAGAATAACCCATTTACGGATTAGACAACTGAGCTTCAGAAAATTCAGGTATCTCACTCCAGGTCTAAGTATTGCTAAGAATGTGGCAGCCTGGGAAATGCACCCAGGTGTGATGGAGTCTGAAAATTGCATTTTCTCCATTTCATTACACATCTGACGAGATGCTCACGTAACCCACTGCGAGATATTACCCATAATTATAAAAATACAGGGGACTTTGTATGTCATGTGCCTGCATCTCACTCATCAGTAAACCCCAGGGAGAACTCAGTGGTAACAGTGATCAGCTCTCCCGCCACCCAACCAGTCCTAACAGTGTCACTAAATTCTCAGAGTGGGGAGAAGGACATTGAAAATATTGGAAAGCTATTCAACACGTGCCTTTTATGCCTGTCTAATGGAGATGTCTGAGTCTGTACATTTTTCATGGTCTTCATCTGAATCCAGATAGTAAATGCTGTGTCAAGATTTAGAGCCCAGGAAATAAGTCCATTACCATTCTCCGTAGGTGCCACTTAGATGCTTCTAAGCCACATCTGTTGAGATGAAATGGCATTCCCGGGAATCTTGGCCACCTTGTGGCTGCACAATTGTTCCAGAATGTGGAAGCATGGGGCCAAAGTGAAGCCTGGAGCAGCCTGAGCTCTTTAAGTGGTCCTCTCCCAGCACCAGAACCAGAAGCATCATTGCCTGCTACCCTCGAGAAGGCAGAGCCACTGGGGCCCAGTCTGGCTGCCCCCGGCATCAATCAGATACTGGACATGTGATGCTAATGGGATTCACAGGCGATGTATTTTTTCTGAGACAAAGTCCCACATCCTGCCCAACTGGATCAGTGTGGTCGGGTAAGTGCCATGTTACCCCACGAGGGACATCCTGACGAAGAAATGAGAATGTCCATCAGAGCCTCAGCCAACACACTGGAGAGAGGCTTCCTTCCACATGCCTCCTGCTCTTGCTGGCTCTGTCACCTGCGGTCGCTCCTCACGGGGAGTCCTCTGCCCTGCTCCCAGCCTGCTGTTACAGCAGCACGGGGGCTCCATGTGGGCAGCCGCTGAGAGAAAGGGCTCCTGGCTCTAAGGGGACTCAAATGAATTATTTTTTCTTTGTAGTTATGCTGTCCCTCGAACCATGTTTTATTATTTCTTGGTGAAATCAATGTAAGAATTCACTTTTTTATCCTTTTTAAATTGCATTTTACTATTTTGACTATGAAAATCTGTGCAGGTCAAAAGTTAAGACCCCAGGCCCAGGAATTCTTAAATCTCAGTCTCATTCCTAGCTTCCCATCCTGTGCGGTCTGTCTCTTGTATGTCGTCCATTCTCATGAGTCTCTGGGGTGTCTTTCTTGTGCTTCTTTTTGCAAAAATAAGCAAGTCTATACAGACATTCATTAATTTGTCTATCTTTTTAAAAAGAGTAGCACACTTTCTCCACTTTTTTTTCTTTTTTGCAGTTTGCTTAAAGACCTATCTGGAAATCACTCTACATCAGTTCACAGAGACCTTCCTCATTCTTTTTCCGTCTGTGTAGACTCCTCTGTGTGGATGTAGCAGCATTTCTTCAACTTTTTCTAGTGGAGAGTTACCTGCTTTGTTTCACCTCCACCAGGAGATCCAGGAGCAAGCTGAGGTGCAGTGCAGGGTGTGGCCTGCCTGGGGGACGCACAGGGCACTTCCCATAAGTGAAGCTTGCTGAAAATATTAACCTGAGTCTAATCGTGAGGAAACAAAAGGACAAATCAGACTGTGAAACGTTCTTCCATAAAGTCAAGACCAGGAAAGACAAAACAACAGACAAGAGGGAGCTGGGGAGTGAAGGAAATAAAGACACAGAGCTATCGATTCTATCTTGGGTCTTGGTTGGGTCCTGGATGGAACTGAAAAACAAAAAGCTCTAAATGGCATTTAGGGAAAAAGTAAGGCCCTTTGAATATGAATTGTGTACTAGATAATCCTTTACATCCATGTTAACATCTTGGGGGTGACAGTGGTATTGGCGTACTGTAGTTTGGGAGGCTTTTTTGATAAAGGATTTAGGGGTAGAAAAAAAAAGAAAGCGTTCTGAGAGATAGATGTAGTGTCCTGATAGGATACATCTGCTACAGGACAGGTATTCAAGTTATATTTGATGAATAAGTGGATTGAAAGAATGGATAAACATAAAACATATATAAAAGTTAAAATGAAATAAAAATACTCACTGTCTTAACCACAGGAATTCTGAAAGTACAATTCAGGTCTTCTTGTTCTCATAGGGATTTAAAAGACTAGCGCTCCTAGGTGTTCAAGTCAAAAGGTCCAGGTCAGTGCTAAACGCAGAACGTTCTACTAGTCATCAGCCTGCAGCTACTGGAGTCTCTCTGTCTCATCCTCCACCCGCCCCCCATCATGACGTCTACAATGTACTTTCCCGTGGTTCAGGTAAAGAGAGTGTGCATGCACGCGTGTGTGTATATGTGTGTGCGTGTGTGTGTGTGCGTGACGGTGACAGAAAGAGGGAGAAACCAACAGAGAGGGAAACAGGAAAGAAGCAAACGTGACTCCACACTGGCAGCCCGTAAGCCTGTAAATCCAGGGGAAAAGTGTATGGATGTTCATTGTGCTGTTTTCTCATAGGTTTGAAACGTTTCAAAATCAACAAGTTGGAGGAAACTTTCTCTCTTAAGACAGAAAGCCTGAAAGGGGTTCTGCTCTTGGTTGGTCCCCCTTTTGCAACAGCACGAGGCTGTTGGAGAAATCCTTTTGTGGTCTCAAAATTCAGGCTCTTACTTTTGTTGTTAATTCAAGCAGATTTAAGCAAGTGAAGTTAATTCTGAAGTGAAATGTGACGCTCCCGCAGTTTAGAATTTAGACCACGCCCACACTGTTCTTTGTTCTTTGCATTTTCTCTGCTGTGTTGGCTCTGCCTGTGAGTCCCGGGGGTCCCCACCCCCTGCACGGGTGGGAGCTCTGAGCTTCAATGCAGACCCTATTCTAGGTTCCTAATGAATCCCGAAGTTCCCCTTGGTGTCGTGAGGAGAGAGCCCGTGTGTGTCCTGCACTAAGATGTGTGTCCCCTGTGAAATCGGACACTGGGGTCCGGCCTGGAGCAGTTGAGTGGCTCCCACCTTTCCCAGAACACTGGGGACCTGGGGTCCCTTAAGCTTCCCGGCAGGAGGGGCAGGAGGTTTGGGTGACAGGTCCAGCGAGGACTTGCTCACCTATGAAGTGCCAGGATAGGCCTTTGTAGAATTGGGGCAAATCTCCCAGGAACCTCGCCAAGCAGGACCAAGGACAGGATGGGGCCGGGATCCCTGATGCTGGGCTGCAATTAGGTTCCCTGGGTCCCCATTCTGAGGGCATTGAGCTGTGGTGACTTGGAGACAAAGGCAGGACCACCGGACACGGCACCCATACACCTACGTGAAGGGGCCACTGCCCCCAGAGACCGGGCTCGGAGGCAGCGAGAGTAGGGCCCTGGGGGGACCAGGATGTTCCCCCCAAGCGGTGCTTTGTGCTCTTTTCATCCTGTCCTCTCCCATCACCTTGGTCGAGAGGCTCTGTGTCACTCAGCTCTCCTTACTGAGCTGCTTTTCCTAAACTCCATTCAGTGTTCAGGGGGAAATTCGGTAGAACAGTGGATAATTAAATATCACGTTTCCTTAATTCTAAGGTGCTGGCAACTGTAATGTGTACCATTAACTTAATAACAGTTTTTCTGGAATTCATCGGACATGTCACGCCAACAGTGCTTCCCAGATGCACCCTGACTTCAGAAACGTTTTTTCAAAGCACCCGAATGCAAGGAAATACTGTGAGTTTGGGAAACACCGGGTTAGATTAGGTGTGTCTTTCCTGCAGACCTTTCCAAAGACTGGACCCGCTTAGAGGCGCTGCCGTTTCCACAGAGCTGCGACGGGCAGTTTGTCAGACTCAGGTCTGCAGCAGGGGCCTGGCTCCACCTCCCAGGGCCCTGGGTTGGCGCCCATCTGGAGACCTGAGTCACTCCATCAACCGTCTCTGTGCCGGTCCTAATTCTCCCAGGTCTGCTATTTGGGAGCTGCTGTGACTCTGGAGCTGGGGGACTTGTGCATCCAACCAGCCTGACCCTCAGCCCTCCTCTCTCCTGGGGAAGCTGTTAGGTTCCCTGGTTTCCTCAGGGCACCCCCAGTGCAAACCGGCCATCAGGGGGACTCAGCATTGCGCAGCCCCGCATCGGTCCCGGGGTGGGGCGAGATGTGCCTTCACATCCTCCGGCCTCCAGGTTTCCGTATCCCAGCTCCTCTCAAGACCTCCTCGGCCCACGGGATTCCAGCATCCAGGGCTTTTCCAACCCTGACCCTAGGTTCCTCCGGGTCCTGTTTCTATGACCCGCTGTGATCCTAAAAGTGCTGGAAGGTGGAGCCTCCCCGCAGGCGACACCCACAGCCAAGCGGTGTCCTGGTACCTCGCGGCCTCAGCACGTACACGCACATCACGGGTGCACAGGCACAGGCTTGCGGCGAGACTGTTAGGGACGCGAGAGCTTGCGATCCGTTTATTCAGTAAATATTTCCTAAACGTCTTCCCTGTGCCAGGATCCGTCTAGGCTCAGAGGCCCGGCATGGACCCCGCAGAAGGCGAACCTTGTATGCTGGGGATGGGAAACCATCCAGATGATGTGGAATAACGGAGGAAACTGGTAGTGCAAGTGCCGAGGAGAAGAGAGAAGGAGGGAGCCGGGGCCGGGTGCGGAGCAAGCTCCCTGCACGGCCGGGCCTGGGGCCCTGGTGGTGCCTCACAGGACGGTAGACGTCACCTGGAGGTGGGACCCTCCGCACGCTGACATCCCCTCTGTCAAACTGCCCCGGGGTGGGGGGCTGTGGACATTTGGGGATCAGGGGCAGCACGAACTGGGCTCCCCTGGTGGAATGAGTGAACGCGGATGTGGTTTGTGAACACGGCCTCCCATAGGGACTCGGCCTCTAGTGGGCCTGTGCCTGTCGCCCACGAGGCCACCCACGCGGCTCAGGGCGTGAAGACCCCCGGCCAGAGGGACCAGCTCCCAGCAGGTGTGTCTCGGGGTCCGCGCTGGAAGCTAGGCCTGCAGTGTGGGATGCCGGGCCTTCTTCCAATCGTCCGTTTGCAGAGTTGGAAATGGAGGGGATTCAGGTCTCCTCCACGGTTGGTCTGAGCCGCAACTCTGGCCCTTCTGGAATGTTCTTTCCTGTGCAGCATGTTCCACTGTAGACGCAGGATCCTTTATCTCTTTAAAAAAAAAAAAAAACAGAAAATAGACCAACATGGAATTTACCAGAACTTGTTTGTTGAGCACAGACTTATTGCGTTACCACGAAGAGCAAGCACACCTACGTGTGATGTACGTGGTCCTGCATTCGGAATACTAGAGATAAAAACCAGATTTCAAACAGCTGCGCTACGTCATCGATCTCTCCTCTCTGTAGAAAGACGATATTAGTAAATCATTGTCATAAGAAGTAATAAAAATGGGGAAAACAGTTATAAAAGTGTGTCTGGCAGCTGATTAGTAAGATATGTAATCATTTTGCATTTTGTGGTGTATGGGGTCTTCATTAAACTTTTCAAATTTGTAATTTCATGTCCTCATTCCAAATAAGAATCCACTTTTGTGCCTATTTCTATTGGTAATTTTGTATTCTTTTCCTTAAAAAAGTCCCCACTTTTTATTGAAGTTTAGTTGATTCACAATTCTGTAGGGCAAGGCACTTTCTAAGTTTCATTCCTCATTATCAGAGTCCCTGGGAAAAGATCCAAAGGACTGACACTCAACACGTTTTGAGTGATTTCAGGGTCCTTGGGATAAGTTTATACCAATGCAGATCTTACTCATCGGAGGGCTCATTTAGAAAAGCAAAAGGAGCCCCGTGAAACTCAGCCTGAATCGTAACTTGGTGACTGGGAGTCACTGGGAGGAATGGGGACGGCAGTACCCGCTAGCCATTTGGGTTCCTGGGGCTTACTTGGGGAAGGATGCTACTTGGGAGGGTGGCCTTGGGCCGCCCTGGGGACCTGGCAGTGGCCTAGCTGTTTCCATCAGCACAAAGAAGTCAGGATACTGGGCTCCTTGCAGAGAGTGTGGGGAGTCTTTTCTCCAGGGGTCACCTGTTGTGAAATGGGGGTGCAGTACATTATCTGTGGGGTGTGCGAGTCCGGGATAACTTTCTTCAGATGCGGAACAGCCCTGCCAGTTTACTCCATCGCACTGTGTGTACCAGCATCCTCCACTCTCCGAGAATAAATTGGTTAATTTTGCAGAGTGCTTTGGAAATGTAAAGTGCTGTAAAAGGCTCACATTGTAAGGCTCACATTGTAAGAGGCCGCACATGTGTACGAGAAGGGTGCGGTTTGCCTAGTAAATTTCATGATTGCTTCTGGAAATTATGCTTTCTTATTTATAAGTCTTGTCAAAGAAATAAATTGAATGGGATCACCAGATGGCCCTAAATAGAACTGTCTTTAGAGAGCTCTTGCTGTAGGAACGGGAAGTTTTAAGATGGGGTAGCCTGGGAGGGAAAGGGACACAGGCCTAATTCCAATGACTGTCACGACCATCTATTTATTTGCTCAGCGAGGTGAGGGGGAGACCATCTCATTTAGACTTATTAAAGGGTCCAAAAGTGTAACACTCTTCTAAAGGGTCACTATAAATATGACACCTACTATATTTCAGAGAGTTTATGGGAAAGGAAATTGAAATCTCCTAAAAATAGAATTGAATCTTGTCCAAACAATATTGGATACACCAAACGAGTGTTTTTGTTATTACATCTAACAGGCTGATATTCCAAGCACATTTTTATAAAGCTTTAGTTTGTTTTCATAAATTTTGGACTTTGCTACAATTCTTAGGTTTCTTACAATTATCAGCCAGTGTGACACTGTTTTTAAAAGTGAAAATGAAAGACTCGTTTGTGGCAGGGCTGCCATCTCCTCCCGTCCACCCTGCTCTGTTCACTGGCACAGCTCCCGTGATCTGGGCCGGGCCAGGCCGAGGGGTCAGGGTACAGATATTGACTGGTCTGCATGCGTCCTGCATCTGGGAACAGAAACAGTCTCCACCCTGGAAGCCCCTTATCCCAGTCTACAGAGCAGACTTGTGCCCTGGAGGTCCCCCTGCTGTCTTGAGACCAGGAGGGGTGGTAACTTCCAGGAATGAGACAGAGGACGAGAGATTTGCAGAGATGTGGACCCGGCACCCTCCAGCTTCCAGGCCACCTGCCTGCAGAATTCTGTTACACAGGGAAAGTTAAGCCTCACTCTGTTGAAGCTGCTCTTTGTAGGGTTTTTTTACCTGCAGCTGAATGCATCGTCCTGAGATGATTTATCTACCGGGACAAGTTAGGGGAGAAACAGAACGGTCAGGAATTATTGTATAATAGCATGGCTGTGCTTTAGATCAGACAAGTGGAGCCTTTCTAGTGTATCCACAGCCCCACAGACGCTAGTACCTGGACGGGTGAGTGGAAGAAGGAAGTATGTACATTCTCAGTGTAATGCCTAACATCTGAGCATAGGCACCAATGCAGTCGAGACCATCCCTTTACAGGGTGGCTTGGCTCTGCTTTCTTCTTCTTTTTTTAACATCTTTATTGGAGTATAATTGCTTTACAATGGTGTGTTAGCGTCTGCTTTATAACAAAGTAAATCAGCTGTACATATACATATATCCCCATATCTCCTCCCTTTTGAGTCTCCCTCCCACCCTCCCTATTCTGATTTCTTCTTGCAGGAGGCCTTAGTACTCACAAAGGAATCTGTTTTTTTTGTTTGTTTGTTTTTCTTTTTTTTTTTAGTTTATAGGGCTCTTCACCGAGTAGTGTGTGCTACATGGGCTCTCTGAAAAGGGTATACATTTTCTCAACAATCCCTAGTGGTGACATAAATTATTTTAATTTCTATTACTGGAAGATGTACACATATAAAGCTAGTATAAACCCTTTACACTTGCCATTATACACATAAAATTGAAAATTACATGCAAGTAAAGCTTTACAATCAGTAATACTTAAATTAACAACATCAGTGTGTCGTTTGGTTTAAATTAAGTTGTTGCTCTCCGTGTGGATGCTGTTTGGACTTCTAGGGCTCTGTTTCTTTTGCGTTAAACATACTCTGTGTTATGTGGTGACAAAACCCCTCATCACCCTCCTCTCCCTTGAACTGTAGAGAAATATCCTTTCAGTCACCATGGTGTCGAATGGACCTTGCTTGTACAAAAGAATCACTGGTTAATAAATTCCACTTATCTTTTTCTTATTAGCAGGCCACAGCCAGGGCCAATTCATCCATACACAGAGCTCTTATAGATCCTTACATTTTTAATTATAATTGACGCAAAATTAAAAACGTATTGTGATGGGAAAGATGCATGGGTTTCCAAGAGCGTCTTTTCTGTGGACGCTTCCTGGTCTGGAGGACATGCTTGTCAAGAAACGATCAACTTATTCTAGAGCCTTTGGGTCATAGCATCTAAAGGCCAACTTTTTCTTAAGAGTATGCAGATGTGAACTTGAATTAGTTTAGATATCCTTGTGAGAACATACTTATTACATTTATGAGGAAGTAGCTTTGGAATCTTTCTTTTATGATGATATATCCATGGCAGTAAGATTCCTTGTTTGGTCACCTCTCTGAGCTTGTTCGATGCGGGGGGCTTTCGCTGTTGGAAAGCCACAGGGATGACCTGCAGCCACAGAGCTGAGTCACTGAGAAAATAATTATTCATTATTGGGCATCTCTTCACAAACAAATGCAACAGTTTTAATCTCCCATTAAAATAAATTTTACTGTCCTCAAAATACTCAATTGACTTTTATGAATACATAATGCAATATTATAGTCTGAAATTTAAAAAATAAGTAAAAGGGCACATGGAGGAAAAAAATCCCTCCTCTACCCCCACAGACTAGACATGATTCCTTGTCCAACAACCAAGGCTACTTGGTTTTGTACATCTTCCAGGGGATTTGTGTTTTATGTACAATTCTGTACAGATGCTTTTACACATGTAGTGATTGACTATGCATTGCTCTGCACCTTCGCCTTTCAAATGTTCTTTACATACTATGTAACTTTACGGTCCTCGAGTTGACATAGGGGCCATGTATTCATAAAGGTCAGTTGCACAATTTAACAACTTTCATCTTGGGGCACAGTTTTGATGCTCCCCATCCCGTGACCGTTTGGGATACTCTCAGTAGATTCCTAAAGATGACTTGATGTGGATTTGGGATTTATGAACAGACTCTACCTGGAACTTGGGGAATCAGTGATCAGCAAAGGAGTTTGAATACTTCTCCCATCTATGCTTTTTGAAATACTCACTTGTTCAGTGCGATCTGGACCTTCATGCAGAGAGGACAAATGGAATCCCAACAAGGCTGCCCAGAGCCACAGCCCGAAGCTCATGAGCAGCTCCCTGGGGACGTAGGGGTGTGGCGCTGGGGGAGATGTGCGGTGCCTTCCACCCTGCACCTGCAAATGCCTCTCTCCTGTCCATTCAACACCTGCCTTTCTTGACATTCCTCCCTGTCTGCAATATGCTGTTTGTCTCACTTTCTTAACTGCTGGTTTAGTTGGTTCACTTTTTGAGTCAAACCAGCAGCGTTTCCCTGTTTCTGCCCCTTGGAGCTTTGGGCACACCCAGCAACTCCACCTGGTGTGTTTGTGCTGGCTGGTCCTCCCCCACCTCTCTGCAGGTCTCATCCCTCCCTCCCTCCCTCAGGGCCTTCCCCAAATGCCACCTTCTCCAGGAAGTCTGCCCGACCACCCTCCTCCCACCCAGCTTGTTCCTCTGACCCCCACCATCTCTGTTTCTTTTATACTTTTTCACGGCACATAGAGATGATTTGCTTATTTGTACGTTTACTTTTTATGGCATGACCTCTTCCTTCCTAGAAGAGAGGGGTCAGGGATCCTAGCCCATCCTGCCCCCGATGGATCCCACGTTCCTGGAACAAGCATTTTTGCCATGTGAATGAGCACACGAGTGGGTTTCCAGACCAGCGGCCAGAGGCCCGCTCTCCCCTAACAAACGGCCAGGAGCTCACTCGGGCATCGCTGCCTACACAGCCACCTTCCCAGGTGAGAGATGACTGGAGCTGCCTGGGACTCTGGCCCTCCTTCCCCCAAGTTTCCTTTCAACCTTAATGTTTTAAATTATAAAACAAACTACTAGCAAGGGAGGCCATGAAGCCAGGAGGACTGTGGTTTCCAAGGAGAAAGGAGATGGAGAGGGAGGCAGTGTGCCCGAGAAGGGCTCCGTTCATTGTGTGAGGAGCATCCCGTGTTTGAAGGTGGCTTCTGTGCATGTCACTCGCGCGCTGTTAGAAGTTTAGTCTTTGTTAAATTATTTAGAGCTTTTGGGGGCTGCCAATCAGGACAGGATTAAAGCCGGATATTCCTTTCTTGGTCCTGTTGGTCTGCTGCTACATATTTTCAATAACAAAATATCTTCAGGAAGCACCCCTTCAATAGAAAAATAATTAGCATTTGATCAGATGAATTGTACTGGGCGTGGCTCACCCTGGATCAAGCAAGAGTCAGACTTTTGCCATGTTCACTGGGGAGGAAATGCTCTGTGGAATGAAGCCAAGTGTTATACTCATCTTCTTTCTCAACAGTTTTCTTATCTGTATGAGGCCAGTTTATGGTGAAATGTGTTTCCTACCAAGTTGATGGATATATATTTAATTTGAGGTTAGAATTATTTGAAAAATCATTAGGAAATTGTAAACAACTTGTAATGATCTTGGAAAAGCATTTATGTATAGGTCTTGTCTTAGCTTAAAACTTGTCTGTAGGGGCTTCCCTGGTGGCGCAGTGGTTGAGAGTCCGCCAGCCGATGCAGGGGACGCGGGTTCGTGCCCCGGTCCGGGAAGATCCCACATGCCGCGGAGCGGCTGGGCCCGTGAGCCATGGCCGCTGAGCCTGCGCGTCCGGAGCCTGTGCTCCGCAACGGGAGAGGCCACAGCAGTGAGAGGCCCGCGTACCACACACAAAAAGACAAACAAACAAACAAAAAAAACTTGTCTTTGGAGCCTATTACTTTAGGCAAGAAGAAAAGAAGTCTAACTAAGTGTCATTGACTGTCTTTGCAGAGACCAGGTACTCATCGGCCCTTACGAGCTATTTGTGGTGGACGTTACAACCCTATATAGTGCATTCTTAACCAGAGTTTCTCACTGTGTCCACGAATACTTGTAGTGTTACAATTAGGCGGTATATTCTACATGCTCTACGCATTCTGAATAGAGAAATTCCACGTTGCTCAATACCCTTTTTTGATGAAAATTCCTTCTAAGGAAAGATACCAGTAGCTGCCATTTCTCAAATGCTAAGCTTTTTATATATACCATCTCATTTAATTCTCACACTAATAAAAGAACTTGGATGTTATTACCAAGTATTTAAAGATGGGAAACAAAGGGTCAAAGAGGCCAATGCAGATTCAGGACCCACAGTCTCAACAGACGAGACCTAAAATTAAGGCCCTCTGATGAAAAAGGCTTTATTCTTAACCACTCTGTACTCTGCTCTCAGAAGCAGAGGGAAGGGGAGTGGAGGGACGGAGTGTGGTTAATTATCAAATTCCAGCTACAGCTGAATGCTGTCACAGGCATTTTTATACGTTTATTTCTTCTTATGTGAGCCTCAAGGCAAGCCTGGATGAAATGATTGTAATAACCCCCATTTTCAGAGAGAGTAGAAGCTCGGAGAAGCATTCTTGAGGTCAGGCAGCCGATGCGCGGCCCAGCGGAATTTAAACCCAGAGCGGCTGGACGCTCGTTACCCTAGAGCTTGCCTGACCCCGCACTGAGGTTCTGTTAATTCTTAAACGTAATGCTCACCGATTGTGCGCCTTTGTCCTAAACTTCAAAATGAGTCCAGCACCCTTAGGTGTGCTGGGGAAACAAGAAACAAATTATGGAATTCATAAACACATCCTCCTCCTTGACTTGGACCACAACCCATCCCCAGTGGGCATTTTCCTAACTGTGTTGTGATTTGGGGTTTTCAAGTGAGCAGAAAAGACTTGTCATCACACACTGGCCACCCTGCAGAAGCTCCCCATTCCTGAGCCCCGCGGGCAGCCAAGCACCGGGCGGTCTCATCGAAGGGCCTGGGCCTCAGCATGAGGGCTTGGGAGAACCGCAGATCATCTGGCCTTCTCTTCCTCCCTATGCAACTGAGCACCACTGTCCCCAGGGCTGCAGGCCCATCCTCTGTCCGGCCATCTGGCCAGTGGCCACCCGAGGGCCTGCCAGCCATGTGGCATGAGAAATGAGTGCCAGGCAGCTGGCTCGAGGCCGGAGTACTGGTGGATATGAGGCCTCACCCCTCTGAGCTCTCTCTTCTCTGAATCGGAAAGTAAATAAATATATTTATGTTTCAAGGGCACAAGGTCCCGACGGTCAGGCTTGTCTGAGGGGACCCTGTATGTTTCTGGGAGCCTCGGATGCCTTTCTTGGGTTTTTGGCAACCACCGGGCACCTGTCAAGTGAGAGGAAGAGGATGTACCCTCCATGTAGAAGCAACTCCGTAGCCAGGTGGGTGTGGAGGGAGGATGCTTCAGGGACGAGCTTGTCCGGCCGAGAAGCCAGCCCCTCACCGCCCTCCCTTCCACTTGACACAACACCTCTTGGGCTTCCTCTCCACCTCACAGGGTGGCCACCCAATGCTCTGAGCCGCAGAAGCAGGGCTGTAATCAAGGCGAAGGAGATGTGAGCAAAGTGAGTCCTTCCCTGCGATATCTGCAGCCTCTCAAAGTTGCTATCGATCAATCATGTACTGATTCGATCAACTCTCAAGCATCACCTCCCAAAGTTTGCGTCAGCCGGGCGGAGAGGAGGCGTGTGAGGCCCTGGCCACACATTTAAGGGGCTGCTCCCTCTCCAGTCACACAGGGCATTCCTCTGCCTTGTTCCCTGGACACCAGGCTGGCCTCTCCTGGTCCCGGCCCTGGGCTGGTGCCTGCTTGTGTTGGTGGAGGGGGATAGCCCGTGCCTTTCCTCCCAACTCAGAGATGGCGCGTCACCACCTAATTCTAGATAACTGTCTGTCTCCAAAATCATCACCTGCCAGGTCACTGACTGTCTCCCAGAATCTGCCTTTGAGCCTGCTGGAGGGTCGACTGTTGGGTCCCCAGACAATCTGGGGCAGACTCCCCTCGCTTCTTTTCAGTGTGTCTTGCCCACTGTGGGGTTACCCTCAGCCTTGGCCATTTTTCAGTCTTGGGTCCACGTAGCTCTTCCACAGTCAGCATGGGCTACTATGACAAAATGCCACAGGCTGGGGGGCTTAAACAACAGACATTTATTCCTCACAGTCCTGGAGGCTGGACGTCCACGGTCAAGGTTCTGGCCAGTTCGGGTTCTGTTGAGAGCCCTCTTCATGGCCTGCCTTCTCTCTGTGTACTCACACTACCTTTCCTCAGTGTATGTGTACGAAGAGAGAGAGAGAGAGAGAGAGAGAGAGAGAGAGAGAGAGCCCATCCTCTGGTGTCTCTTCTTATAGACACTAATCCTATTCTAGCCCTATCCTTATGACTTCATTTAACCTTAATTACATCCTTAGAGGCCCCGTCTCCAAATACAGCCACTGGGGATTAGGCTTTCAACATGAATTTTACAGGGACACAATTCAGCCCATAGCAAGGCCCAAGGGGGTGAGGGCAAGCGTGGTTGTAGGTTTTTCTCCTTCATCACTTTAAATATGTCCTGCCACTCCCTTCTGGCTTGCAGAGTTTCTGCTGAAAGATCAGCTGTTAACTTTGTGGGGATTCCCTTGTGTGTTATTTGTTGTTTTTCCCTTGCTGCTTTTAATATGTTTTAATATGGGAGTGTCTAGATAGATTTGGCTGGGAACCGTGCTTGCAGAGTTATGGATTCGTTCTGAGTGGGGAAGAGATTGATCCAGTGAATGCCTGTATACAACACTGACAGAGGGGGTACAAGGGCAAATACTCCCAGTGATGTGGGCTCTTCTTCCAGCAAAGGAGGGACATCTTTCATCTGGCCACTGATCACAGGAGCTGAATGGGGGGGTGGGGAAGACCCTTCCAGGGTCAGACAAAATCTATGGGCTCCAGGCCTAAAATCCAGACCTATGGACCACACAGTCTTCCTTCCCATCCTTCCTAGTGGGCCTGGAGTCCACAAGGTCCGAACTGCTTGCTTCTATGAATTTAACTTAAGAAAATTCAACAGTCGTGCAAAGATGTATACACAAGCAGAATTTTGGGTGAGGAGAGGAATTCTTCCCAGGGTTATGAGAGCTGCATCCTGGCTAAAGCATCATGTATGGAGGTAATATTCACAAGTGCAATAGCTTTGCCATCCTGTCCATCTGTGCCCTCTACCACTGCCCAGTGCTTGAATGGCAGTTCACTCATTCGGGGCATCAAAAATATTTGTCCAGGGCTTCCCTGGTGGCACAGTGGTTGAGAGTCCGCCTGCCGATGCAGGGGACACGGTTTCGTGCCCCGGTCCGGGAAGATCCCACATGCCGCGGAGCGGCTGGGCCCGTGAGCCATGGCCACTGAGCCTGCGCGTCCGGAGCCTGTGCTCCGCGACGGGAGAGGCCACAGCAGTGAGAGGCCCGCGTACCGCAAAAAATAAAAATAAATAAAAAATAATAAAAAAAATTGTCCAATGAATGAATGAACGCATCATACAACAGATTCTTGCATTATTTCATAATATTTTTTGTATGTCATTTAAAAACTTATTTATTTATTTATTTGTTTATCTATTTATTTGGCTGTGCTGGGTCTTCCTTGCGGCACATGGGAACTCCGTTGCCGCGTGCAGGATCTTCCTTGCAGTGTGCAGGATCTTTCAGCTTTGGCATGCAGGATCTATTTCCTTGACCAAGAACTGAACCTGGACGCCCTGCATTGGGAGCGTGTTGTCTTAACTACTGGACCGGCAGGGAAATCCCTCATAATATATTACGATAAATGAAATCAGAACCAAATCTCTTTTTTTAAGTTGAAGTATAGTTGATTAACAATATTATATTAGTTTTAATATTATATTAGTTTTAGGTGTACAACATAGAGATTCAGTATTTTTATAGATTATACTCCATTTAAAGTTATTACAAAATAATGGCTATATTTCCCTTTGCTGTACAATATATCCTTGTTGTTTATTGATTTTATACCTAATAGTTTGTATCTCTTAATCCCATACCCCTAACTTGTCCCTCCCCACTTCCCTTTTCCTACTGGTAACCACTAGTTTGCTCTCTACTTCTGAGTCTGATTCTGTTTTGTTGTATTTGTTCCTTTTATTTTATAGATTCCACTTATAAGTGACAACATAGAGTATTTATCTTTCTCTATCTGACTTATTTTAATAAGCATAATACACTCCTGGTCCATCCCTGTTGTTGCAACTGGCAATATTTAAATTTTTATATAAATATCATATATTCTACTATATATATATATATATATATATATATACATATATATACCACATCTTCTTTATCCATTCATCTGTTGACCAAGAGTTAGGTTGCTTCTATATCTTGGCTATTGTAAATAATGCTTAGGAACATTGGGGTTCATGTATCTTTTCAAATTAGTGTTTTCATTTTCTTTGTATATATACCCAGAAGTGAAATTACTGGGTCATATGGTAGTTCTATTTTTAGTTTTTTGAGGAACCTACATACTGTCCTCCATAGCGGCTGCACCAATTCACACTCCCATCAACAGTGCAAGAGTGTTCCCTTTTCTCCACATCCTTGCCACAATTTGTTATTTATGGTCTTTTTTTTTTTCTTTTTAATTTGTGGTCTTTTTGACGATGGCCATTCTGACAGGTGTGAGGTGATACCTCACTGTGGTTTTGCTTTGCATATCTGATTATTAGTGATGTTGAGCTTGTTTTCATGTGCCTGTTGGCATTCTATATGTCTTCTTCGAAAAACGTCTATTCAGGTTTTCTGCCCATTTTTTAAATCAGGTCATTTTTTGGTTTTGTTTTGATTTTGCTTTTTGATATTGAGTTATATGAGCTTTATATAAATTTTGGATATTAACCCTTGTCAGTCATATCATTTGCAAATATTTATTCCCATTAAATAGGTTGTATTTTCATTTTATGGACGATATCATTTGCTGTGCAAAAGCTTTTAAGTTTAATTAGGTCCTACTTGTTTATTTTTGCTTTTATTTTCTTTGCCTTTGGAGGCCTATCAAAAAATAATGTTGCTATGATTTACAGTAAAGTGTTTTCTGCCTATGTTTTCTTTTTCTTTTTTAAATTAAGTATAGTTGATTTACAATTTTGTGTTAATTTCTGCTGTATAGCAAAGTGACTCAATTATATTATACATATATATATGTATTCTTTTTTTTTAACATCTTTATTGGAGTATAATTGCTTTACAATGGTGTGTTAGTTTCTGCTTTATAAAAAAGTGGATCAGTTATACATATACATATGTCCCCATATCACTTCCCTCTTGCATCTCCTTCCCTCCCACCCTCCCTATCCCATCCCTCTAGGTGGTCACAAACCACCTAGCTGATCTCCCTGTGCTATGTGGCTGCTTCCCACTGACTATCTACCTTACATTTGGTAGTGTACATATGTCCATGTCACTCTCACTTTGTCACAGCTTACCCTTCCCCCTCCCCATATCCTCAAGTCCATGCTCTAGTAGGTCTGTGTTTTTATTCCTGTCTTACCTCTAGGTTCTTCATGACCTTTTTTTTTTTTTTTTTCTTAGATTCCATATATATGTGTTAGCATACGGTATTTGTTTTTCTCTTTCTGACTTACTTCACTCTGTGTGACAGACTCCAGGTTCATCCACCTCAATACAAATAACTCAATTTTGTTTCTTTTTATGGCTGAGAAATATTCCATTGTATATATGTGCCACATCTTCTATATCCATTCATCTGTTGATGGACACTTAGGTTGCTTCCATGTCCTGGCTATTGTAAATAGAGCTGCAATGAACATTTTGGTACATGACTCTTTTTGAATTAGGGTTTTGTCAGGGCATATGCCCAGTAGTGGGATTTCTGGGTCGTATGGTAGATCTATTTGTAGTGTTCTAAGGAACCTCCATACTGTTCTCCATAGTGGCTGTATCAATTTACATTCCCACCAACAGTGTAAGAGTGTTCCCTTTTCTCCACACCCTCTCCAGCATTTATTGTTTGTAGATTTTTTGATGATGGCCATTCTGACTGGTGTGAGATGATATCTCATTGTAGTTTTGATTTGCATTTCTTTAATGATTAATGATGTTGAGCAGTACTTCATGTGTTTGTTGGCAATCTGTATATCCTCTTTGGAGAAATGTCTGTTGAGGTTTTCTGCCCATTTTTGGATTGGGTTGTTTTTTTTGTTGTTGTTATTGAACTGCATGAGCTGCTTGTAAATTTTGGAGATTAATCCTTTGTCAGTTACTTCATTTGAAATATTTTCTCCCATTCTGAGTGTTGTCTTTTGGTCTTGTTTATGGTTTCCTTTGCTGTGCAAAAGCTTTTAAGTTTCATTAGGTCCCATTTGTTTATATTCATTTTTACTTCCATTTCTCTAGGAGGTGGGTCAAAAAGGATCTTGCTGTGATTTATGTCATAGAGTGTTCTGCCTATGTTTTCCTCTAAGAGTTTGATAGTGTCTGGCCTCACATTTAGGTCTTTAATCCATTTTGAGCTTATTTTTGTGTATGGTGTTAGGGAGTGTTCTAATTTCATTCTGTTACATGTACCTGTCCAGTTTTCCCAGCACCACTTATTGAAGAGGCTGTCTTTTCTCCACTGTATATTCTTGCCTCCTTTATCAAAGATAAGGTGACCATATGTGTGTGGGTTTGTCTCTGGGCTTCCTATCCTGGTCCATTGATCTATATTTCTGATTTTGTGCCAGTGCCATACTGTCTTGATTACTCTATCTTTGTAGTATAGTCTGAAGTCAGGGAGCCTGATTCCTCCAGCTCCATTTTTCGTTCTCAAGATTGCTTTGGCTATTCAGGGTCTTTTGTGTTTCCATACAAATTGTGAAATATTTTGTTCTAGTTCTGTGAAAAATGCCAGTGGTAGTTTGATAGGGATTGCATTGAATCTGTAGATTGCTTTGGGTCATAGAGTCATTTTCACAATGTTGATTCTTCCAATCCAAGAACATGGTATATCTCTCCATCTATTTGTGTCATCTTTAATTTCTTTCATCAGTGTCTTATAATTTTCTGCATACAGGTGTTTTGTCTCCTTTGGTAGGTTTATTCCTAGATATTTTATTCTTTTTGTTGCAATGGTAAATGGGAGTGTTTTTCTTAATTTCACTTTCAGACTTTTCATCACTAATGTATAAGAATGCCAAAGATTTCTATGCATTAATTTTATATCCTGCTACTTTACCAAATTCATCGATTAGCTTTAGTAGTTTTCTGGTAGCATCTTTAGGATTCTGTATGTATAGTACCATGTCATCTGCAAACAGTGACAGCTTTACTTGTTTTCTGATTTGGATTCCTTTTATTTCTTTTCCTTCTCTGATTGCTGTGGCTAAAACTTCCAAAACTATGTTGAATAACAGTGGTGAGAGTCGGCAACCTTGTCTTCTTCCTGATCTTAGTGGGAATGGTTTCAGTTTTTTACCATTGAGGATGATGTTGGCTGTGGGTTTGTTGTATATGCACTTTATTATATTGAGGAAAGTTCCATCTATGCCTACTTTCTGCAGGGTTTTTATCATAAATGGATGCTGAATTTTGTTGAAAGCTTTCTCTGCATCTATTGAGATGATCATATGTTTACTCTCCTTCAATTTGTTAATATGGTTTATTACATTGATAGATTTGCATATATTGAAGAATCCTTGCATTCCTGGAATAAACCCCACTTGATCATGGTGTATGATCCTTTTAATGTGCTGTTGGATTCTGTTTGCTAGTATTTTGTTGAGGATTTTTGCATCTATGTTCATCAGTGATATTGGCCTGTAGTTTTCTTTCTTTGTGACATCTTTGTCTGGTTTTGGTATCAGGGTGATGGTGACCTCATAGAATGAGTTTGGGAGTGTCCCTCCTTCTGCTATTTTGGAAGAGTTTGAGAAGGATAGGTGTTAGCTCTTCTCTAAATGTTTGATAGAATTCGCCTATGAAGCCATCTGGTCCTGGGGTTTTGTTTGGTGGAAGATTTTTAATCACAGTTTCAATATCAGTGCTTGTGATTGGTCTGTTCATATTTTCTATTTCTTCCTGGTTCAATCTCGGCAGGCTGTGTATTTCTAAGAATTTGTCCACTTCTTCTAGGTTGTCCATTTTATTGGCCTAGAGTTGCTTGTAGTAATCTCTCATGATCCTTTGTATTTCTGCAGTGTCAGTAGTTACTTCTTCCTTTTCATTTCTAATTCTATTGATTTGAGTCTTCTTCCTTTTTTTCTTGATGAGTCTGGCTAATGGTTTATCAATTTTGTTTATCTTCTCAAAGAACCAGCTTTTAGTTTTATTGATCTTTGCTATTGTTTCCTTCATTTCTTTTTCATTTATTTCTGATCTGATCTTTATGATTTCTTTCCTTCTGCTAACTTTGGGGTTTTTTTGTTCTTCTTTCTCTAATTGCTTTAGATGCAAGGTTAGGTTGTTTATTTAAGGTGTTTCCTGTTTTTTTTTTTTTTTTTGTGGTATGCGGGCCTCTCACTGTTGTGGCCTCTCCTGTTGTGGAGCACAGGCTCCAGATGCACCGGCTCAGTGGCAATGGCTCACAGGCCCAGCAGCTCTGCGGCATGTGGGATCTTCCTGGACTGGGACACAAACTCACATCCCCTGCATCGGCAGGCAGACTCTCAACCACTGCACCACCAGGGAAGCCCTGTTTCCTGTTTCTTAAGGTAGGATTGTATTGCTATAAACTTCCCTCTTAGAACTGCTTTTGCTGCATCCCATAGGTTTTGGGTCATCGTGTCTCCATTTTCATTTGTTTCTAGGTATTTTTTGATTTCCTCTTTGATTCCATCAGTGATCACTTCGTTATTAAATAGTATATTGTTTAGCCTCCATGAGTCTGTATTTTTTACAGATCTTTTCCTGTAATTGATATATAGTCTCATAGCAGTGTGGTTGGAAAAGATACTTGATATAATTTCAATTTTCTTAAATTTTCCAAGGTTAAATTTGTGACCCAAGATATGATCTATCCTGGAGAATGTTCCATGAGCACTTGAGAAAAATGTGTATTCTGTTGTTTTTGGATGGAATGTTCCATACATATCAATTAAGTGCATCTTGTTTAATGTATCATTTAAAGCTTGTGTTTCCTTATTTATTTTCATTTTGGTTGATCTGTCCATTGGTGAAAGTGGGGTGTTAAAATCCCCTACTATGATTGTGTTACTGTCGATTTCCCCTTTTATGGCTGTTAGTATTTACCTTATGTATTGAGGTGCTCCCTATGTTGGGTGCATATATATTTACAATTGTTATATCTTCTTCTTGGATTGATCCCTTGATCATTATGTAGTGTCCTTCTTTGTCTCTTCTAATAATCTTTATTTTAAAGTCTATTTTGTCTGATATGAGAATTGGTACTCCAGCTTTCTTCTGATTTCCACTTGCATGGAATATCTTTTTCCATCCCCTCACTTTCCGTCTGTATGTGTCCCTAGGTCTGAAGTGGGTCTATTGTAGACAGCCTATATACGGGTCTTGTTTTTGTATCCATTCAGCCAGTCTGTGTCTTTTGGTGGGAGCATTTAATCCATTTACATTTAAGGTAATTATCGATATGTTTGTTCCTATTCCCATTTTCTTAATTGTTTTGGGTTTGTTATTGTAGGTCTTCTCCTTCTTTTGTGTTTCTTGCCTAGAGAAGTTCCTTTAGCATTTGTTGTAAAGCTGGTTTGGTGGTGCTGAGCTCTCTCAGCTTTTGCTTATCTGTAAAGGTTGTAATTTCTCCTTTGAATCTGAATGAGATCCTTGCTTGGTAGAGTAATCTTGGTTGTAGGTTTTTCTCCTTTGTCACTTTAAATATGTCCTGCCACTCCCTTCTGGCTTTCAGAGTTTCTGCTGAAAGATCAGCTGTTAACCTTATGGGGATTCCCTTATGTGTTATTTGTTGTTTTTCCCTTTCTGCTTTTAATATGTTTTCTTTGTATTTAATTTTTGACAGTTTGATTAATATGTGTCTTGGCATCTTTCTCCTTGGATTTATCCTGTATAGGACTCTGTGTGCTTTCTGGACTTGATTAACTATTTCCTTTCTCATATTAGGGAAGTTTTCCTTTTCTATTCTTTTTCTATTCTTTTTCTATTCTTCTTCTAGGACCCCTGTAATTTGAATGTTGGGGTATTTAATGTTGTCCCAGAGGTCTCTGAGACTGTACTCAGTTCTTTTCTTTTTTTTTTTTTTTTCTTTATTCTGCTCTGCAGTAGTTATTTCCACTATTTTATCTTCCAGGTCACTTATCTGTTCTTCTGCCTCAGTTATTCTGCTATTGATCCCTTCTAGAGTATTTTTAATTTCATTTATTGGGTTGTTCATCATTGCTTGTTTCCTCTTTAGGTCTTCTAGTTCCTTGTTAAATGTTTCTTGCATTTTCTCTATTCTATTTCCAAGATTTTGGATCATCTTTACTATCATTATTCTGATTTCTTTATCAAGTAGACTGCCTATTTCCTGTTCATTTGTTAGGTCTGGTGGGTTTTTACCTTGCTCCTTCATCTGCTGTGTGTTTTTCTGTCTTTTCATTTTGCTTATCTTACTGTGTTTGGGGTCTCCTTTTCACAGGCTGCATGTTTGTATCTCCCGTTGTTTTTAGTGTCTGTCCCCAGTGGCTAAGGTTGGTTCAGTGGGTTGTGTAGGTTTCCTGGTGGAGAGGACTAGTGCCTGTGTTCTGGTGGATGAGGCTGGATCTTGTCTTTCTGGTGGGCAGGTCCACGTCTGGTGGTGTGTTTTGGGGTGTCTGTGGCCTTATTATGATTTTAGGCAGCCTCTCTGCTAATGGGTGAGGTTGTGTTCCTGTCTTGCTAGTTGTTTGGCATAGGGTGTCCAGCACTGTAGTTTGCTGGTCGTTGAGTGAAGCTGGGTGTTGGTGTTGAGATGGATATCTCTGGGAGATTTTCACCATTTGATATTATGTGGAGCTGGGAGGTCTCTTGTGGACCAGTGTCCTGAAGTTGGCTCTCCCACCTCAGAGGCACAGCCCTGACTCCTGGCTGGAGCACGAAGAGACTGTCCTCCATACAGCTCAGAATAAAAGGGAGAAAATATAGAAAGAAAGAAAGAAAGAAAGAAAGAAGGAAAGAAAGAAAGAAAGAAAGAAAGAAAGAAAGAAAGAAAGAAAGAAAGGAAGGAAGGGAGGAAGGGAGGAAGGAAGAGGATAAAATAAAATAAAGTGAGATAAAATTAAATAAAGTTATTAAAATAAACAAATATTATTAAGAAAAAATTTTAAAAAGTAAAAACAAAAACAAAACGGATGGACAGAACCCTAAGACAAATGGTGAAAGAAAGCAATGCAGACAAAATGTCACACAGAAGCATATACATACACACTCACAAAAAGGGAAAAAAGGGGAAAAAAATAAGATATCTTGCTCCCAAAGTCCACCTCCTCAATTTAGGATGGCTTGTTGTCTATTCATGTATTCCACAGATGCAGGGTACATCAAGTTGATTGTGGAGCTTTAATCCGCTGCTTCTGAGGCTGCTGGTAGAAATTTCCCTTTCTCTTCTTTGTTCGCACAGCTCCCGGGGTTCAGCTTTGGATTTGGACACGCCTCTCCGTGTAGGTTGCCGGAGGGCAACTGTTCTTCGCTCAGACAGGATGGGGTTAAAGGAGCTGTAGATTCATGGGCTCTGGCTCACTCAGTCCGGCGGCGAGGGAGGGTCACGGAGTGCCGTGCGGGCCTGCGGCGGCAGAGGCCGGCGTGACGTTGCACCAGCCTGAGGCGCGCCTTGCGTTCTCCCGGGGAAGTTGTCCCTGGATCCCGGGACCCCGGCAGTGGCGGGCTGCACAGGCTCCGTGGAAGAGGGGTGTGGATAGTGACCTGTGCTCGCACACAGGCTTCTTGTTGGTGGCAGCAGCAGCCTTAGCGTCTCATGCCCGTCTCTGGGGTCCGCGCTGTTAGCCATGGCTTGCGCCCGTCTCTGGAGCTCCTTTAAGCAGCCCTCTTTATCCCCTCTCCTCGCGCACCAGGAAACAAAGAGGGAAGAAAAAGTATTTTGCCTCTTCGGCAAATCCAGACTTTTCCCCGGACTCCCTCCCGGCTAGCCGTGGCGCACTAGCCCCTTCAGGCTGTGTTCACGCTGCCAACCCCAGTCCTCTCCCTGCACTCCGACCGAAGCCCGAGACTCAGTTCCCAGCCCCGCCTGCCCCGGTGGGTGAGCAGACAAGCCTCTCGGGCTGGTGAGTGCCGGTCGGCACTGATCCTCTGTGTGGGAATCTCTCCGCTTTGCCCGCCGCACCCCTGTTGCTGTGCTCTCCTCCGCGGCTCCGAAGCTTCCCCCCTCCGCCACCCGCAGTCTCCCCTCGCGAAGGGGCTTCCTAGTGTGTGAAAACTTTTCCTCCTTCACAGCTCCCTCCCGCTGGTGCAGGTCCCGTCCCTATGCTTTTGTCTCTGTTTATTCTTTTTTCTTTTGTCCTACCCAGGTATGTGGGGACTTCCTTGCCTTTTGGGAGGTCTGAGGTCTTCTGCCAGCGTCCAGTAGGTGTTCTGTAGGAGTTGTTCCATGTGTAGATGTACTTCTGATGCATCTGTGGGGGGAAGGTGATCTCTGCGTCTTACTCTTCCATCATCTTCTCCTGTCTCCTATGCATTCTTTTTAAAATTATTTTCCATTTTAGTTTATTTCGGGACATTGAATAGAGTTCCCTGTGTCATACAGTAGGACCTCGTTGTCTATCCATTCTATATGTAGTAATTTGTATCTACTAACTCGAAACTCCCAGTCCATCCCTCCCCTCCCCCTTGGCAACCACAAGTATATTCTCTATGTCTGTTGGTGTGTTTCTGCTTCATAGATATGTTGATTTGTGTCATATTTTAGATTCTACATATGAGTGATATCATATGGTATTTGTCTTTCTCTGTCAAACTTACTTCATCTAGTATGATAATCTCTAGGTCCACCCATATTGCTGCAAATGACATTACTTTGTTCTTTTTTATGTTTGAGTAATATTCCATTGTATAAATATACCACACCTTCTTTATCTATTCATCTGTCGATGGACATTTAGTTTGCTTCCATGTCTTGGCTACTGTAAATAGTGTGTCAATGAACATTGGGGTGCATGTATCTTTCCGAATTATGGTTTTCTCTGGATATATGCCCAGGAGTGGGATTCCTGGACCATATAGTAATTCTATTTTTAGTTTCCTGAGGCACCTCCATAATGTTTTCCATAGTGGCTGCACCAACTTCCATTCCCACCAACAGTGTAGGAGGGTTCCCTTTTCTCCATACCCTCTCCAGCATTTGTTACTTGTAAGCTTTTCAATGATGGCCATTCTAAGTAGTGTGAGGGGTACCTCATTGTAGTTTTGATTTGCATTTCTCTATAATTAATGATGTTGAGCATCTTTTCATGTGCCTATTGGCCATGTGTATGTCTTCTTTGGAGAAATGTCTATTTTTCACCTGTGTTTTTTTGTTGCTGTTGTTGAGTTGTATGAGCTGTTTGTATGTTTCTTTTGCTATGTCTGCCTATGTTTTCCTCTAGGAGTCTTATGGTTTTCAGCCTTACATTTAGTCTTTAATCCATTTTGAGTTTATTTTTGTGTATGGTGTTAGGGAGTGTTCTAATTTCATTCTTTTATGTGTAAGCTGTCCAGTATTCCCAGGACTACTCTTTGAAGAGATTTTCTTTTCTCCATTATCCTCCTTCCTTCTGTTGACTACAGGCTATGTTTGTCCTTCTTTTTCTAATTCCTTTTTTCTAATTCCTTTAGATGCTAGGTTAGATTGTTTATTTGAGATTTTTCTTGTTCCTTGAGGTATGCCTCCATTGTATTCTTTTTAATTTTCATTTTTCTCAATGTATTTTCTGATTTCCCCTTTTATTTTTTTCATTGACCCATTGAATTTTTTAGTAGAGTGTTTTTCAGTCTCCACATGTCTGTTTTTCCCTTTTTCTTCCTATAATTGATTTCTAGTTTCATACTGTTGTGGTTGGAAAAGATGTTTGACGTAATTTCTATTGTCGTAAATGTGTTGAGATTTGTTTTGTGGCTAGCATGTAGCCTATCCTGGAAAGCATCCCACGTGCACTTGAACATAATGTATATTGTGCTGTTTTTAGAGGGAATCTCTTGTAGAGATCTATTAAGTTCAACTGGTCTAATGTGTCACTTAAGGCTCCTCTTTCCTTATTAATTTTATGTCTGGATGATTTGTCCATTAATTAAGTGGTATGTTAAAATCCCCTTCTATTATTGTATTACGGTCAATTTCTGCCTTTATACCTATTAATATGTGCTTTACTTAGTTGCTCCTTTATTATGTGCATATATGTTTATGGATATTCTATCTTCTTCTTATATTGATTCATTTATTATTACATAATACTCTTCTTTGTCTTTTATTATAGACTCGGTTTTAAAGTCTACTTTGGCTGACAGGTGTATTGTTACCCCTACTTTCTTATTGTTTCTATTGATGAAATAAAATTCATATTTTATGGCAAGATGAGGAAAAGTTAAACATAAATTATTCCTTTGCCGGAGTGGGTCTCCTCGCTCCCCATTAGTGTGTATTGTGTATCTGCATGAACCAGACCTCCTTAGGAGCGAATCTTCCTTCTTGATCTCATCAAGGGTCACAGCTCCTTTAGAGAGAACCTTCCTTCTTAATCTTGTGGGGGTTCCCTTGTATGTGACTTTTTGTATTTCTCTTATTGCCTTTAGAATTCTCTCTTTATCTTTAACTTTTGCCATTTTAATTATGATGTCTCTTTTTGTGGGTCTCTTTGGGTTCATCTTGTTTGGAACTCCCTGTAATTCCTGTACTTGAATATCTGTTTCCCTCTTTAGCTTCAAGAAGTAGTCAGCCATAATTTCATCAAATACATTTTCTACCCTTTCTCTCTCTTCTTCTTCTGGGATCCCTGTAATGTTGGTACGCTTGATGCTGTCGAAAAGGTCCCTTAAAGTATCAATTTTTTTAAATTTGTTTTTCTTTTTGCTGTTCTCATTGCACAATTTCCATTATCCTATCTTCCACCTCATATATCTTCCAGATCACTTATGCCTTCTGCTGTCTCACCTAATCTGCTGTTAATTCCCTCTAGTATATTTTCCATTTCAGTTATTGTGTTTTTTAGCTCACACTGGTTCTTTTTTTTTTATATTTTCTAGTTCTTTGTTAAAATTTTCACTGTGTTCATTTATCCTTTCCCCAATTCAGTTAGCATTCTCGGTACTATTGCTTTGAAATCTTCATCAAGTGAATTATTTATCTCTGTTTAATTAGGATTTTTTCAGGTTTTTTTTTTTTTGTTTTGTTCTTTCATTTGAAACATATTCCTCCATCTTCCCATTTTGGTTAACTTTCTCTGTCTCAAGGAAATTAGGTGAAACACTTACATACCCTGGTCTCGAAGGCATGTCCTTGTGTGGGAGTACCCCTATGCAGTGTGCACGTACCCAGTGGCTTTGGCTGGTGAGCTGGATCTTAAGTGAGCATGGTCTGTGTCTTCCCCAGGGTGTGCTGGCAGCCACCACCAAGGTGGGAGGTAGTCTGGAGTAGGAGAAGCTAGAGCCAGAGACAGGTGCAAGCTGGGGCTTCTCCTATGCTCAGTGGCCATCACCACCCTACTTGGAGTGCGGGCAGGGGCCAAGGGGCTGGAACAGAAGCCAGGAGGAGCTGGGTTTCTCCTGGTGTGATGGCAGGCTCTGCCTTAGTTTGTGTTGTGACTGAACCTGAGGGCTTGAGGCTGCATTCTGTGCTGGTTTCACTTTGTCCCTGGTGTGTGCCCATTGGTTAATCTGGGTCAGGGCTGGAGGCATTGGTGACACACCACTGAGCTGGTCTGACTCCCTCCCAAGTGTGCACAGGGATGGTGCTGGTTGGTGGAACCGAGCTTGCTCCCTCCCGAATGTGCAGTGACATGCGCTGGCAATGGCTGCCTTTGCCCTGGTCCAAGGCAGGGCTGGAGTCTGAGACCACTCTGTTCTCTCCATGTGTGCACACTCTCATTGGCAGTGGCAGCCTTCCCCTTAGTGGGGAGCAGTGCTGGCACAAGAGGGGCTGGAGCAGGAGCCCATTGTGGGCTGCAGGGCTTGCTGGGGTGGTCCAAGAAGGCCAGCCAGAGCCCCGGGCAGTTTTCAAACTGCTGTGACTGCGCGTAGGCAAGACTGAGCTCTTCGTGAGCAGACTGTCAGTTTCCTACGGCCATCTGATAAGCCCCACTCATTTTCAAACCAGCTAAAGGAGGGGCCTTGTCCTCCTGGTGTTGGGTCCCAGGGCTGGGCTGCCTAATAGGCGGCTTGAACCCTTTGCTCTCTAGGGAGGATCCCCAAACCTGTGACTGCCCCCTCCTCTCCTGTGTCCCCCACCAGGGGCACGGGTCCTAACCAGGTCGCTTCTCCTCTCCTCCTCCCTGACTCCGTGTGCATCTTTCTTTACAGCTTTGGTCACAGAAGAGCCGTTCTGATATGGTTCTCAGGTCGATTTCAGCAAGGGTCTCTCTCTGTGTCATTGTAGTTTTGATGTGTTCATAAGGGGAGCAAGCCCAGCCTCCCCTCCCTCCACCATCTTGATCTCTTTCCAACATAATCGTGTACATTTTGATAAGGTAGGACCACTCAAGGTGGCAAGCAAAGATGCACGGGGTATTTAGTTTCAAATAATTCTTTTTTGTATTGATGTATATGATTATCTGCTAGTTACTTTCCCTCCCTGCCCATCTCCTCCATTTCTTCCTTCTTTGTTTCTATTTTCCATCCACAATCTTTTCATTCAGTCAGTCAATCGATCAGTTCAGATATCCCCTGACCATAGGGTTATTAGTTGGCCCTTTCTCAAAAATGGCTCCTGGAAGCAGGACACACCCATGTGATGAAATGACCAATTTTATTGATGTCACAGATATTTTCCATGGGACAAATGTTCAAGATACCCACTGAACTCACGCTTTCTCCTGGGATGGGATGGAAGATTGTTCACAGTACTTTTTTTTTTTTTTTCCTTTCAATCCCTGTCCACTCATCCCTATTAAATGTATTTTCTTCTGTTTCTGTGATCTATATCTATTAATTATTAGGGACACAAATGGAAATTATACCTCCAAATTGCTGGTCTTAGGAAAGAAAAGATTTGTACTTTTTCGTGGAGTTAGTTGATTGCTTTAAATTTGAAATTCTCTACTCAATTTTGTTCCTTGTGAGAAATGGTATTTTAGGAATATGAGGAGAGCTAATGAATCCACAGATAAGGCTTTTATCTGACCCCACCAGTGTGGCGTTGTGAGGTATTTTCTCCTTTATTTTTATTGGAGAGGATTTAGACACAGCTTTCTCAACTTCAGCTACAGAGTGACCAGTGCAAGGTACTTATGTGTCCCAGTCTCACTTATCTGAGACAAGTGCTGGCAGGGGGCTTTGACGGACACACCGCATCCTCTCCTCAATTTCAGATGGGATTCCATTGGGAGCTGTTCCTGGATCCCCTCCAGAGCTGTCGCTGTTCTCTCTCCTGATCACTTAATCCATCAGAGGGAGGCCCAGTGACGTCAAACAGCTCATACTTTCAAGTGTTTCCAGATATGAGAACAGCCCCGTCACTTTGGTTCTTCATGGGTCTCTTCTCTTCAAGGAGAGAATGTGAAATAAAAACCAGCTGAGATTAAAATATGTCAGTCAAGCAATTTGTATTTAGAAAACTTAAAAAATATATATAATTAAACCAATTGCTGTGGTTCAGCTTTTACCAGCATATGAACAGTTTTGGAAACGAGGAAGCAGCTGGACTCTGGCCGTATGCCCTGACCTTACCATTCAGTAGATGGAGGCAAGTCCTGGACCTCTCTAAGCCTCCGTTTCCTCATCTGTAAAATGGGATGTAGATGAGTACGTGCCATAGTAGGTGTTGTGAGGACAGATAAGAACACTTAGAAATGGTTTTATCACGTTGCCTGCCTCAGAATGAGTGTCTGGAAAGTCTCCTTGGATGTATTAGGGTACAAGTAATGTTTGGAACGAGTCTAGTGGAGTGTAGAGTTTCATCCAAATGGTGGGCAGCTTAATTACTGAGGCGTTAGTGCCATGAGGGTCTGTCCAGGGAACATTTGAGATGCTCCATAGAAGGTCACACCCGCTGGTTCAGCAGACAGCTGTTTTCAGTACACCAGGACCCCTGCATTCCTGGCCAGGGGGCATTTCTATGCATGCTGCGGCCCGATGCTGGAAAGAGCCCTTCTGAAGTCAAGGCTGAGTGTCATGGGCATCGGTTGCCAGGAGGACATCAGTAACGCCACCAGGTGAAGAACTTGTTTGGAACAACCATGTTCTCTACTCTGGTGGTACATCTGGGCTCTCTGCCACCCTGGGTTCTCTCCAGGCCCAGGCGGTGGAGGGTCCTCCCCATGCTGGGGGAGCCCTGGTTGCTCCCTTGGTGGTTGGCTGATGGCTTTTTAATTGGACCCCAAGTCTGTTGGCATAATGGAAGAGTCAACAGCCATCCAATCTGGAGGGGGCAGAGGGCAAGGGAATTATTTTGCATTTTAATGCTTCCAGGGAGCTCTTGTTAGCTTTCCCTTTTAATTTTATTTTCCTTTTCTGTTAGGGCAACCTTGAGAAGTTTAAGAAATGGTCTTAGAACCTTTATAACAGTTATTTCTTTTCCAAGTTAATTTTGGCAGAACAAGAGTTGCTTTAGTCTCACTTTGGTTGATAAATGACACTTGTTTTAATTTTGTATTGTGGAGAATTGATTCAAGATGACTTGTAAGTTTTGGAACAATGGTGCCTAATGTGCTGTTTTATTTCGACTAGTCAGAAGTCCTTCTTGTGTGAGATCGTGAGGCCTTTTAATTTAGGTTATGCTACAGGGAATTTATGTCTGATCATGGGTAGCTCTGGAGTCATCCAGTCAGGATTTTAATCACAGCCCACCTCTTGCTGTCTGGGTGATGTGGGGCACATAACCTTGGCTCCCTGGTTACTGGTTTCCTCATCTGTCAATTGGGGTGATGGCCGCCACTGCAGGCTTCTGTGGTAGCAAAGGAGGTGATGTATATAAAGTGCTCACCCAGGAGCTGGAGCCTGGCCCACAGTACGTGGCAATGGATGCTTGCCTTCATAGGTGGTCTTTGGATTAGGAATTTTTACCTTCATGGGCCTCTTTCTGTCTCTGCTTCTGTCTTTCTCTCTAGGACTCTCTCTCAACTGTATCAGTTCCCTTGGGTGGGGAGGCGGGCAGGGGTCTGCAGAGAAGGAAGGACACGTCATGAACGTGGGATCCTAGGGTGGTGTCAGCATCAGGTCCAGGTTGCTGATTTTATCAGAAACTTTGCAACTGGAAGTTAAGTCTCAAAGTCCTGAAGCTGGTGACCCCCATTCAATTAGAAGACTCTCATAAAAAAAAAAAATTAAAAATACTTATGATTGCATTTGGCAGATTCTTTTATTTTCTAAACCCAATATAAATTCAATATCTACCTATATGAACTCACACACACCCCTCACACACAGGGCTGAGGACCAGTTTCCTATGTCCAGCTTTTCAACCTCCCAGAGCAAGCCTGAGCTTTATCACTGAGGCATCACAGTGCCCTGCGAGGCTCTCGCGAACGTGATATCAACCCATCAACTCCTGTGGCTGCTCCTCCAGCTGGCATGACTGAGTCAGCATCCTAATCTTCTGAGACAAAGGGAGGAAAGGAGAGAGAAAGCCCACGGATCTTCCTCAGCTGGGAAATGGAGACCCTTCACTCAGCTGGAGGAGAATGAAGGCTCAGTGTAAGTGCAATCTGACATGTAAAAAATGCAGCTTCGGTGCAGGTCATTGCTTTTACCGAGATCTGTTGTTCATAGAAGTCAACATTCAGATGTCGTAAGTGCGGAGTTTCACTGCGATAACCTCACCATGCATTTAGTGTAACTGTAACCTGAAATGCACAGAGAGATTCACACAGTAAAAATTTCCCAGGCACAAGAGCAGAGTCTGACAGTACTTCAGTGCTGAGAAGATAGCACTGTTCTGCATTCCCGTCACCCCAGCCCACATGTGGGGTCTGCTCCTGATGCGGCTGTGGAACGAATGAGAGGATCCAATACCCAGATGTGAGGAACGTGCTCATCTGGGCACCCTCTCTGGCTAATCCCGCGCCCCTTGGACACACGGTTTGTTTGGGTGCTGCCTGCTGTGCCATAGTCGCCCCCTTGAGATGCTTGGGCGTGCTCATCAGGCCTACCGTGCCTTAAGGCTGAAGTCTGGGCAGCTCAGCTGCAAATGCGCTACTGTGTCAATCCTAGCTCATCAGAAAGTGAGGTTATCCTTCTGGGTTTCAATTTTGACCAAGTAGAATGTCAACTTTTTTTTTTTTTTTTTTATATTATCAGGAAGCCTTTTAATAGATTTTCACCAGTAGACCTCAGGTCAGGGGAAGAAATACAGGGCAGAAAGATCAGACCAATACTCTCATTTGGCTTTGCTGAAACCAGTTATAGCCACCCTATAAATAGTTGGTCCTGTGCAACCTTGAGACCTTTGAAAAACCCAACCATAAACTCCCCTCAGGGTGCTAGGGGAAATCTTTGCTAACAAAATGTCATGAGGTTGACAAGCCTTAAGATGTCCTGGAGAAAGGTCTCCTCCTCTTCTCAAATCTAGCTCTCCCTCATCAAGTGCCTTTGTCCTTCCTTCCAGCTGGGATTGGCTCCCATGTGCATAGCTCAGCCAGGCTCAGTCTGGGTTAAGAGCAGAGCACCGTGGAAAACTCTGCTTCCCTGTGTGTGCCGGGAGAAACCCCTCCACCCCTGCGCTGGGGACTTCAGGCACCGGGAGCCCAGGAACCTCTTTTTCTATTAATAGCCCTGGCCTAGGAGTGGGATGTGTCCAACACCACGACCCCCTGTCTGCACCCCTCTATGCTCAGCTCTTTACACCATGCCTGGCTTTCTCCAATCTGCATGGACCTGCCTTTAACCTGGGCTACTACTGAAAAATTCATTTTTAAATTCTTTCACCTGAATTTGTTTTGCTTTTCTGACTGAATTACAACATCTTAAGGAGAGGAACCATAGGTTGTAATTATTTAACTTCTTTTTTTTCTGTTACTCTCACAGCGTTGAACTCCATACCCATAATAGGTGATGCCTTTTGTGTTCATTTTGTTACTGAAATGTCACATATAGTCAAAAGAATAAATACAGACAAAGGAATGGGAGTAAAATAAACACCTTTGAGCCCACATTGCAATTTAAGTGATAGGAATACCAATACCTTTGATGGCTCCTGTATTGCTTCTCCAACCAGGCCCACATCCCGGCTTCCTTCTTGAATTTTGTGGTCCTAATTCCCTGGGGTTTCTTACAGTCCTATCATATATGTCTGTAACCTTAACCACATACTGTTTACTTCTGCCTGTTTTTACTCTATGTAAATGAAATTCCATTTCATTTAGTCTTTGTGACTTGCATTTTTCATTCAGTGTTATGTTTTAGATGCTAATCTATGTTGGCATGTGCTGTAGGTCAATCATTTCACTCTGCATGCCATTTCTCCATATGAAAATGCTACAATTTTCCATCTCTTGTCCTTCGACATTCCACTTGTTTTAATTTTTCTCACAACAAATATTCTTCTAGAAACTTTCTTGTGCACGTCCCCTGAAGCAGATGTGAGAGTTTCTCTAGAGAATATATGACTAGGAGTAGACGTACTGAATCGTTGGATACCAACTGGTTTTACTGAAGGTGGTTGTATCCACATCATTTGTGTATGAGTGTTTCCACTGCTACGAGATCATGGTCAATACTTGCTGTTAGCTGATATGCTAGTTGTTTCAATCTGATGATTATATAAATTGTTCTCTTTGAGAGTTTAATTTGTATTTCCCTAGTGTTGCCTATCTTTTCATATATTCATTTCTTTTTTTTTTTTTTTTGCATTTCTTCTGTGAGCTGCCTATTCACATCTTTTGCTAATTTTTCTTTTAAGTTATTTCTTTATTTAGTTTAAGAGGCTTGCATTCAATATCTAGACTTATAATATCCAGGCACTGACTTTTGTTGTTGTATGTGTTGTAAATATCTTCAGTCAGATTTTGGCACTGTTCCCTCACCTTTTGCATAGAGCTTTGTGGAAGTTCTTAATTTTAATGTAACCTAATTGATCTATTTTCTTTTCTTCTGAAATGTCAGGTTTCTTTTCTCTTTATTAAAAAGGCATTTCCTACACTAAGGTCATAAATATATTTTGCCTATTTGGTCCCCAAATTTTTTCAGTTTCAACTTTACATCATCTGTAATTGATTTTTGTATTTGATTAGTTACTCCACATAGATAAATGTTTTGGCAACATCTTATTAAATAGTTGATTAATCTACTGATGAGTAAAGCCACATCTGTCATATTTCTTCTCCATATGTATGTAGGAATTTTTCCGGACTCTCTCTTCTGTCCCAAAGTTCTACTGAAATCCATTGCCAATTCCACAAACTATTGCTGTGGCTAAATCCTGCTCTCTGGACACTATGATCTTCTTCTTCAGGACTAGCCTTTGTACAGTACTGCTCTTTAGAAATTTTTAATATTTGCTCTATAGCCCATTACTTGGTCAAATCTTATGGATCATTCTCTTCAAATTTAACTTGCTGTTAAATCGTAGCCATATTGAACGTTTGGGGTCAGATTTAATTTGATGTTTCAATTGCTGTGTATTATAATCTCTCACCATGATGGCAGAAACTTCAATTTGACTTATTTAATTTTTTTTTTGCCTTATTTTGGAGCTATAAAATTAAGTTTATACAAGGTTAGAATTGATATACCTTCCTAGTAAATTAAATGTTTTAACCATTATGGGTGAAGTATACACTAGTATAGTTTTTCTCCTTAACATCTGTTTTGCCTTATGTTAGTATCATTGTATCTGCTTTATTTGCATTAGTAGTTGGACTGTTACTTTAACTTTTTTTACTTTCAAACTTTCTGTATTTTTTTTTTTTTTTTTTAGGATGTCTGTCTTAAAAAGCATGTTGATGAATTGTGTTATATCTAATCTGGACAATTTGTCTTTAAGAGGTTTATGTTTTTTATGATTTCTGATACATTTTGATTTATTTCCACCATGTACTATCTATTCTGTGTTATTCTTTTTTCTCCCCTTTTTTTTTTGTGTGTGTGTGTTGTTGTTTTTTCTTTAAATTGTTTTTACTTATTCCATTTTTGGTCTTGATGAATTTGGAAAATGTATACTTTATTTAAATTGTTTTGGTGGTTTCCATGGATTTGAGACAGGAGATTTTAACTTGACTTACTGCAAATTAAACATTTATTGTCTTTCTAAACAATGTAAGAGATTTAGAATTCTTTAACTTTACCTCCCTCTTTAGTTATATGTTTCTAGCATTTTATAATTTCTAATATTTTATTTCTGTGTTTTATTTCTTTATATAAGTAAGGCTTATTATTATTTCATGAAGGCATTGTTTGTTTTGTGTTTATCATCTTTTTGGTTTCCCATTTCTACTTGCACTCAAGATCTTCCTTTTGGGTTGTTTTCTTCCAACTGCAGTAAGCTGTCATCTTTGGCTTATCAGAGAAATGTCTTTCTATTGCCCCCATCTTTAAGGCAGGGGCTCGGACATCTGACTCTAGGTTGGAAGAAACTCTCAGCACTTTGACGCTAATCCATTTTATCCTTGTTTCCACTGCTGGTTTTGAGAAATTGGCTTTAAAGACGGACAATTTTCCATCATAAACCGTTCGTCTTCAGTTTTCATTTGGTAGTAAGCCCCTCCATTTCTGTCTGCAGGAAGATGTCTTTACTTGCCCTGACTCTTGAAAGACAGCGTTTCAGGGCATCCCAGTTTGGGTCAACAGTCCCTTTTTCTCTCTGGCTGTATTGAAGTTCTCCTGTTTGTCTTTCGCGTTCTGCCAAGTCACCGCATTGTGTCCAGGTGTGGATTTTTATTTGTTCAGCTTGGGGTTTATCAGTTTTCCTTAATAAAAAGATTTTTGTCATTTACCTTCTCTGGAAAATGACCAGTCATGATCTTCTTAAATGTCACATCTTCCTCACTGATATTTTATTCTTCTAACATCCAGTTAGATGAATATTAGATCTTATTACTCTGCATTTCATGCCTCTAACTTTTCTTTTCATTTTCTCTTTGTTTATCTCTATGGTATCCTGGATACTTTCTTTAGATAGACCATCCAGCTCAGTTCCCTTTTCAGTTGTCTCTAATATCTGTCTAATGTATAATAATTAACTCTCCATTGGTTTTCTCCTTTTAATAATCACATTTTCATTTCTAGATATTATACTAGATATGCTTCTTCTACAAACCTACCTAGTTATTCTGAAAGTCTCTTGTTCTTTCATACTTTTAGTATTCTCTCTTATTTTCCTTATTAAACATCATTGTAAGACTTTGTGAATAGTATGTTGCTTGTTGCTTTTGCTTTTCTTTCTTTCTTTCTTTTTTTTTTTTTTTTCTGAGACTGGTAACTTATTTCTCCGTATGTTTTCTGATTGTTTTTTTTTTCTGAATAGTGAATTCATCATCATTAGAAATGTGTGAAATTTTTGAGGCTTTTAAGATGTATTTCTCCAGAGAGACTCATGACTCCAGCCAGGTTCCTGAGTACACTATCAACCAGGGACACTTTATTATTACTTAAATTTTTCATTTTGAAATAGTTTTAGACTTTTGTAGAAGTTGTGAAAATAGTACAGAATGTTCATATCCCCTTCACTTAGATCCCTTGACTTTAAAATTCACACAACCATAGTAAAATCATCAAAGTCAGGGAATTACCATAGTTACAGCACCTTTAGTTAAACTGTAGATCTTATTTAAATTTCACCAATTTTCCACCAATACCCTATTTCTGCTCCAGTACCCAATCTAGGATGCTATGTCACGTTTATTTTTTTGCTTCCTTAGGCTCACAAATCTGTGTCAGGCCATCAGTCTCTGTCTTCAAACACCTGACACTTCTGAAGAATGTTGGTTATTTTGTGGAATGTCTTTCAATTCAGGTTTGTGTGGTATTTTTTCATGATTACTTTGAACTTATGCATTTTGGGCAATGACGTTGTACCCTTCTTGGGCATCATATCATGGCTGCTGTCAATTAATTCTCAGTTCGGGGTTACAGGACACGAGGTAGCATAATTTAGAGCCCCAGACCCAGGTAAAGGTGAGTTTATGGTTACAGATTCTCAGGAAAGAGTTATACTTCTTTGCCCAAAGGCAAATCTTAAAGAATTGTGTTTTATTATTGCTTTTTTCCTTGAGATATATTTTCCCTCTTCTTTCAACTTTTAACAACAGGTGTACACTTTCATATTTCTATTATGTGAATACAGATCTTCTTTCACACCTCACAGTGATTAAGATCCTATCTCTTGCCCCATGCACATGTTCTATTAAATTGAGAACTCTAAACCTCCAGGGATGAGCAGATGCACTCAGACTTGGTAATATCTCTGAATTCACCCTTTCTTATTGATTTTGGCTTCTGTGAATTATCCTCTGTTGGTGTACATTAAAGGAAATATATACACATATGTGTGTGTATACATATATATATATATATATATATATATATATATATATAATTTATTTTATGTTATCTATTCTTTTAGAAATTCTGTGTCAGGAGTGCTCTTAAGTTATGTGACCTAAATATTAATTGAATAAATGAAAAGATAGGGAAATTAAAAGTAAGCCTATTTTAGGCATCTATCCCAGAAAATATTTACAAATGTTTCCAATATTTTGTACAAAGATGTTCACTGCAGTGTTATTTATAGTAGGGAAAGATTGAGAATAACCTAAACCAAAAGAAAATGGCTAATTAAATTAGGGCACATCCATTTGAAAAATAATAATAATGCACCCATTGAAATTATGCTCTTAAAGAATGTTTAAAGGTGTAAGATGATACAGATATATTGTGATTTCAAGTGAATTTAAATATATCAATAAAGAAGTACTTAGAGAAACCCTGAGAATAAATGTGTCAGAAGTGAACAGGGTTTCTTCATGATTCACGTACGTTTCTGTGCTTTCAAAAATTTCTACATTGCTCTGTATTTGTAACTTTGTAATCAGAGGAAATAAAGGGAAACAGCAAAGTGAAATTTCAAACTGCATTAATTTAATAAATGTTTATTGAGCAACTACAAACTTACAGATACTGCAACAACACAGTCATCTGTTCATCCAGAATTGAGAGTGAAATTACAATTAATGGGAGGATTAAGGAATCATGTCTTCTGATTAGAAGCCCTCTCCCTTCAACTAATAGGCTTAGCCAGACAGCAGAGCTGCAGAGCTGAAGATAAAGTATTATTCGTTTTCACTTCTCTTTTCTCATTATCCAGTAACTAATAAAATAAGGTACTTTTTTTAGCCCGGTGTAAAAAAACAGTAAATTTTCTATTTTCAAGTGTCTCTGCAGCATGCTTGTTGCATTTCTGTCTGAGCCCTGGTTCTGCAATTAACAGGCCGTGCATTCTCGGGCAAGTTACCTCCTGTTCTGAACCATGCATTCCTTCCCTGTAAGTGGGATTGTCTCTAAGACCTATTTTGATTTTGTGATTTCAAAGCTGGGATTGCTATAGAAAGCAAATTTGATATTGTGGTTATTTTTACCAGTGACATTTTATGTTGAATATAAATTAAGGCTTTTCTAAAACTCCAATTCTTCCTACAGAGTAGCCTTTTGGGTTCCAGAAATGAAGTATTTAGTTGGACATATTTAGCCTAAGAATGATTCTTGTTTGTGTCTGACACTGACAGCTTCACTGCTAGATGAAATCTAGAGGTCGCTGACATTGAATGTGAGAGAGCATAAAAGGCTATATAAAGAGAAGGAGAGAAGAGGGTTGGTCCTTGGGGCCTCTGCCATCTGAGAGAGAGGGTAGGTGCAGAAATAAACACGGCTGCTTAGAGGTTTGTAGAAACTTCCCTGGCTCCGTGAAATAAGTTTCACAAGGTTTTGTGTCTCTTAAAATTAAAGGTGTTTAGTTCATGCGGCTCAATATCCAAAAAACAAACAACCCAATCAAAAAATGGGCAGAAGACCTAAATAGACATCTCCCCATAGAAGACATACAGATAGCCAAGAGGCACATGAAAAGATACTCAACATCGCTAATTATTAGAGAAATACAAATAAAAACTACAATGAGGTATCACCTTACACCAGTTAGGTGTGAACAAAGTCTACAAACAATAAATCCTGGAGATGGTGTGGAGAAAAGGGAATGCTTCTACACTGTTAGTGGGAATGTAAATTTGTACGGCCACTATGGAGAACAGTATGGAGGTTCCTTAAAAAACTAAAAATAGAGCTACAATATGATCCAGTGATCCCACTCCTGGACATATATCCAGAGAAAAAAATGGTTCAAAAGGACACATGTACCCCAATGTTCATTGAAGCACTGTTTAAAATAGCCAAGACATGGAAGCAACCTAAATGTCCACCAACAGATGAATGGATAAAGAAGATGCAGTACATATATACAATGGAATATTACTCAGCCATTAAAAAGAATGAACTAATGCCATTTGCAGCAACATGGATGGAGTTAGGGATTATCATACTAAATGAAGTAAGTCAGGCAGAGAAAGACAAATATCATATGATATTGCTTACATGCAGAATCTAAAAAAAAAATGATACAAATGAACTTATTTATAAAACAGAAACAGACTCACAGACTTAGAGAATGAACTTATGGTTACCAGCTGGGAAGGGTGGTGGGGAGGGATAGATTGAGAGTTTGGGATTGACATGAACACATTGCTATATTTAAAATAGATGACCAACAAGGACCTACTGTAAAATAATTTAAAAAAATAAAGAAAGGTGTTTAAATCTAATATACCCAAATATTAACATGTATTACATTTAGACGGTGGATACAAGCTTGTTAACAATTTTCCGTATGTTTGAAATATGTTATAATTAAGTCTGCTTGAGGTGGATCCCCAAACTTGATGGAGGTAGCCATCCCTGGCAGCAGGAGGGCAAAAGGCACCTGAGTTTGGGATAAGTTTACTCCCATGATCAATAATCTCCCTAAATGATCCCAAGTGGGCATGAGGTGTGGGGATTGTTAGAAGCAGCTGATGTTCCAGCCAACAGGGAGCCACCAGAGGCCTCCAGAAGGGGTGTGGGGAGGAATGCCCTGAGGTCAGGGCTCAGGCTTGGCTGGGGATTGCTGATGTAACCCGGGGGTGGGGGTGGGGTGGGGGTGGGGTGGGGTGAACATCCTGGGGCCAGGATGGAAACTCCTCCTGGCGACTCCTTGAAGACAAAGCAGCTCTTTACAGCATTGTCCTCCAAAGCCATGTCCCCATCCCTTTTTGATTCTTTTTTCCTCCCAGCCCTTCCTGGTTGGTGAATTCTGAGAGGCGCTGAAAGATCCATTGAGCATACTTTCCCTCACTTCTCTGTCCTTTTATCTGGACAGTGGAGACAAAGGGTAATTAATTTCTGACTTCTCACTTAAATTCTATTACATGTCTTTCAGAAGGGATCACAGCTCCTATGTAGATAGCTGTCAACCATCAGACCTGCTCTTTTGACACCAAAGGTTGTCTCCTTTTAAAATATGTAGAATTCATTCACAGTAGAAGATATTTGTTTACTTGCTTTTGGTATGAAAATACTGAATCCTTAAACTAGGCTTGGCCTGGTCTTCCAAGTTCTGATTAACCGGGACCTAACACTATCATCAAGACACAGAGTTAAATGTAACACTAGGAAGTTCATTACAGAAAGCGAAGAAACCTGCTTTCTTTTTTTCCATGTAAAATTAGTTTTCAAGATGGAATTTATCAGAAGCTACATTTGTGGATTGTGCTTACGCTTTCACTATTTAAAAAAAAAAGCAGGTGGTACATCTTTCATTTCTGACCACTTCTGCAATTCCCTTGGACCTCTAATTTAAAATACAAAAGTACTTGTGGAAAGATGGTATTTTTTTTCCCAAACTGCACATCACTATCTTCTGATTAGGGCAAAGGATGGGAACATGATCTACTATCAAAGAACGTTCCCTGTTAAATATCATGATATAGTTTTGATCTAGATGCAGAAAATAGCAGATTTCTTTTCCCTCAGAGAACATAGCCTTTATCATGCAATTATTACTTGACTAATTGGTTCTATGTAAAGTACTAAGTTGGGCTATTGGCTAATCTGAGTCCGAAAAAAAATGTGGTTGTCAATTGTTTAGATGACATTTGATTGGCATTACCTATGTCCTAAGTAATTATGGTTTTATTCGAGTCAATATTGCTTGCAGTTATCAGGCATGGAGTGGAAACTGTGGCATAACTGTTGGGATAATTGGGCATTGGGGATTATTAGAAGTCTTTATTATGTGGAAATGCCTAAATAACATCTGTTCCAACATTCCTGTTCTTCTGGGCTGCTTTGTAGTTGCCATGTCTTTAGGGACCTTCAAACCAAGAAACAAAGAAATTCAATATAAACTGCACTTCATGTAAAGCCCTTTAAACCCATCGAGTGAGTGTGGCCTGGATCTGGGTTAGCCTGAGCCTCAGTGAGGAGAGAAAGGCTTACCCAGTGTTCTCCCCTGGTTTTAATATAAACACTAATCTTAGGCCCTCTGTCTTTTTCTACTTGCAGCAGGAAGTCTAATTTAAGAACACTATTTGCTGAAGCCAGCGTTGCTAAATTAATCTCTGAATCGCAACCTAACACTTGAATTGTAATCCTGGGGCTCAGGTACTCTGAGTGGCTCAGGGACATCTTTGGTTTGGTTTGGTTTGGTTTGATGTTATTTTCGCTCTTGAAATGAGGCATCTCTTCCCAAGAAAGAGACTGTTTTTGGTGGAATGTGGAGAGGAACAATATTGCTGGCAGAGCTGGGGTTAGGGCTGCCACCTGGAATGGGTAGCCACCACGCACGCTGTCCCCATGCTCCAGGTGACAGTGGATCTGAGGCCACACCTGCCAGCCCTTGGCTCTGGCCCTCATGCCTCGCGAGGACACAGCCTGCCATGTGCCTTGTGTGCAGTGGATTGCATTGACGTTCAGCCACGGCGGTGGGGGCATGTTAACCAGCATGTGTCCTGCCTGGGCTGTGAAGGAACAGATGTGGGGATGGTGGTGTCCTTGATGGGGGCGCTGGGGGCACAGTCTCTGTAAGAAAGAAGAGTCTGTATAAACGCAGCTCACCCAGGCTGGAGGCCTGGGGATGGGGAGAGGCCCCTGAAGGGTCCAGGGGGAGTGCAGTGCAGGTTCAAGCTCCTTTCTAGTAAGTTCCAGGACGTTCAGCCCTTTCTGCAGCCCCCACTTCAGGTCCCTCTTGAAATCTCAACCACCTGTGCGGGGACATTGGCCTCAGCACCAGACACCAAAGGCTGTTTTAGCAGCTCCCACAGTGGCCTCAAATTAAATCTATCTAAAAATCTCTTTTTCTACTTCACGTCTAGTGGCCTTTTTCTCTGATCGAACCCTGATAAGTATAACATGGTGTATGTGTGTGTGAATGTGTGGTTGTGTGTCTGTGTGTAGGGCTGTAAAGGACTTTTCCGGATCCTTTCAGATTATTTTAACCTTCTGTACTTTTAAAATTTTTATCTTGATTTTTTGGGAAATTCTGAGCAAAACCCTCTGAATCTGCCTTTTCCTCAACTGGAAGTTCCCAGGAAGACCTGTCCACCACCCCTGAGCCAAAGGGATTCGGGGTGGTGGGCCAACGGTCAGAGTTTTCTGACTTTCTCTCTTCTGGGGTCGACAAGACTTGGGAGCCCCAAGGACATGGACCTGAACCAAAAAACAGGACAAATCTCAACCAAATCAAGATATAAATGGAAGATAGACACTGTTACGTCAGAAATTAATGGTCTATAAAATTAAGAACTGGAACATCAAGAGATAGGACTTATGGAGAAAAAAGGTCAGAGAATTGCAGGGAAGATCTGAGAGATCTACATAAAATGGCTGGTGCTCCAGAGTCAGAAAAGGGAAAAGTATTTAAGCTAATAATAGATGAGAATTTCTGAGCTAAGGAGAGGCTTACATTTGTTGACTGAAATAGCTAACAAGTATATACACCTAGACATGTCTAAAATAAAGGAAAACATTTGAATAAGTTTCTAGGATCAAATATCCAGTTATTAATGAAACAGAGACATCATGTTGCTATCAGTTTTCTCAAGTATAAACAGAGCAAGTAAAACACAGTGCAACTATGTACAACAGGATCATATACTGTAAATTACAGGTGGCTCGGGGAGAGGACTGCACACCAGGATTTATATACCCAGCCAAGCTATCATTGACCTGACAAGGTGGAAGATATTTACAGATACGTACAAGTCAGAGAATACACAGAGTGGGGTCTATATGAGGAAAGTACTCGAGGGGACGCCGAATGGATACAAATGCATTTGGGTCAGATTTGGAGAGAGCAGAAACAGCCGGTACTGTTCCACGCTGAGCCCAAGTTGGCATCTCTCCCTCTCTTTCTCTCTGGATGAGTATATACTATTTGGGAATGTGTAATTGTGTGCTAAGTTGTGTTTCTGGCAACAGATGAGGCATACTTCCAGGGAAATTCTTATAGCAATCTAAAATAAAATTGACTAAACTCTCGTAATGAAATCGAGGAGTAATTATGTTCCAAAGAATACATGGAGGACATGTCAATGGAGGACAGTGCTGAAAGAAAAATATTCTAAATGTGTCAAAACAATGTTTTATTTGAGCGGACATTGTGTGAGGGGGAATGGGGTGGGAGAGAATAGAATAACTTAATAAATCTTTATTTCATTTTCATATTTAAAGGAAATAAATGTTTTATTGTGAGTGTGAGGAAAGAACAGGTAAGCCCAAAGGAATAAAGAATAAGTAGAATGTCTAAATTTATGAAGGGAAAGGGGAATGCATTAAACCAGCAAAGAAAAGAAAGAAAGAAATCCAGCGAGAGGGAAAAAGGGGGCCACCAAGTAAAATAAATAATAACAATAAAGTAAAACTGAAGGGACATATTCAAGTGTATGGATCCTAACATTGCTTATAAATGACTCAGATTCTTTGGTTACAAAGCAGAGACTGTCTGGTAAGCTTAAAAATCAAACTCTCGCTTTGTGCTATTAATGAAACTTTATTTTCATGTCTCCAGTGCTTTATGAGAGTAACTCCCACATAGTGGACCCTCTGATCGTCTTTTAATGAAAGTGAATCCGCGGAAACATCTCGAACATTTCTATTGGATACTTTACTGATTAGTGTGGCAAGGAAATAGAACTAATATGTTTTGGAAAGTTTTCCAACAATAAGATTGATATAAAATAATCCTGTTTAATCCTCAGTTGATCAGGTAATCCATTAGTCAGAAGGTCCGGCTCTTCTTAACACTTTTATTAATTGAAATATTACCTCAGGTAAAGCAGCAATTCTATAATAGTGTCTCATGAGGTACTGTTGTTTTTCTGTTTCCTGGAAAGAAGGGAGTCAGAAAAAAGACCAGAAAACGGATTCCATTCATACGTCTTATCATTCCTTATCTAGTCGTTTTGCAGTTCCCAGCAAAATTGTGTATTTTTGTTGTGGTTCATTATGCCTGGTTTGTGGCTCCTTCTCACTGTCTTCGTTTGCCCTTGCCGGCTTGAGGCCCTCAGGAAGCTCTTCGACCTCTGGCTGAGTGATTCCACTGGGGGTTCTCATGCTGGACTCCGCTCTTTCCTACCGTCGGGCCTGGAACACGCTGGAGATCGCAGCCGCGGTGCTCCGGGGCCCAGTCTGGCCACTTGCACCACTAGCTGCAAACTCCTGCCATGTGCCCTGTGAGGCCTGATCTGCACGCACTGGGAAGCTCTTTGCCATCTCAGAGATCCTGAAAGCAAAGGGAGGAGAAAGTGATGCTGTGGCATCATCCGTGGGCTTCCGCTTGTCCCTCCCGTGTCCGGGCACCAGCTCCTCTGCTTACTGTGTGGGAGGGAACTGGCTTTCCCGCCTGGAAGTCATGTCAGCTCCTCACTTAGAGGCAGGCAGGCAACCTCGGAAAGCAGGTCAGTGTGGTCTGTCCCCGCCGGCCTTCCCATCCCATTCCACCAAGATGCTCGGAGCAAACCACCCCCCCCACCCCCCCCACCCCCGCTTCAAGGTGGCAAATGGTGCTCCCTCTTGCCCACTGGCCAGGGCTGGCCCACGAGGTGTCCACGCCAGCCTCGCGCCCTGGAGATCGCAGCGTGGGCGGGGGTGGGGGATGGGGGCAGGAGCTCGGTGCTGCTCGTTCCAGAACTTTCTTTTAAATGGCAGCGATTGGTGGTTGACATGCCTCTGTGGCAGGAAAGAAACAAATGCACTGCTTTTGCCTTTGCACAGCTTCATTCTGGAGAAGTTTCCCCCGTGCGCTGTTCTGGAAAACAGTTTCCACATAAACAAATTATTAGTTTTACCAGCCCTCCTCATAAACGCTTTCCCAGTCTCCCCCCAAAGCCACATCTGTATGAAGCAGGGATGCAGTACAGGATTTGAGAGGAAAGTAATGCTGCCAAATACATTATTTCATTCAAAATTTTAATGGTGCTTGCTTGGTTTTTACCATTTTTTTTTTTTTTTTTTTCCCCTGGCTGCCACCATGCTTTTGTCATCTGGTCAGGTATGGAGACTGTATGGAAATTTCCAAGCAAAGGTAGATAAAAATAATTTTAGATCATTTTCTAGAGGTCTTTTTTATTCTTGCGGGAATAATGGAGTGCTCCACAAGGCAACTGTCCAGAGTGGGGCTCTCCAGGGAGCTTCTTGCACCCATGGGGATGCACAAGGTACTGATGGCTGGGCTTGGAAGCATCCTTCCAGGAGGAGAGTGGGCCCTGGTGACCCTGCAGGGGGGCAGCATGTTACTGCTAAAAATAGCCCATATCTGGTTAGCCTGATTCCATCCAATTGCATAAAATCAAGAAATGCTAATGAAGAAATTGAAAATTATCCAAGCAGCATAATTTGTTAATTAAGCTTTGCTTTTTCTGAGAGAGAGAGAGAGAGAGAGAGAGGAGGTGGGGGAGAGTTCCAGATTTGGAGCTCTGGAGGGGAGGGGCAGAGGGTGGTGCTGTGCAAACTCCTCAGTTCTAGTTGCCTGGGGTAGACCCTCCCCATATGCTGATTGTGTTTCCCCTCTGTCTGCTTTCCCTACTTGCATCCCCTCACCCCAAACCTATGCAGTGGGTGAGATGTGTACCTTGCTATTGCCCTGTGATCTTATAAAGATTCGTACTGTTGTCTCATGTGCCAGAGTTTTAAATTGATGCTAATGGCATCTCTGGTGGGAATTCCAGATGGTACAGCTCCTGGGGAAGACACTACAGAGGTTCCTCAAAAATTGAACCTAGAATTACCATATGATCCAGCAATTCTGTTTCTGGGTAGGTACACAAAACGATTGAAAGAAGCACTCTAACATTTGTAAACCCATGTTCACAGCAGCATTATTCACCATAGCCAAAAGGTGGAAACGACCCAAATGTCTGTCAGTAGATGATAGATAAACACAGTGTGCTCTATCCATACAGTGGAATTCAGGCACAGGCTACAACATGCATGAACCTTGAAGACACTGTGTGCAGTGAAACAGGCCAGTCACAAAAGAATAAATACTGCATGATTCCACCTAATGTGGTTCTTAGAACAGTCAAGTTCATAGAGACAGAAAGTAGAAGGGTGGTTGCCAGGGGATGGGGGGAGAGCGGACTGTGGAGTTAGCGTTTAATGGATACAGAGATCCAGTTTGGGGTGATGAAAAAGCTCTGGAGATGGATGGTGGGGACGGTGGCACAAATTTGTGAAGGCCCTTAATGTCACAGAACCATACATGATTAAATTGGTTAAAATGGTATAAATTGTATTTTATATATTTTACTATCTTTTTGAAAAACAAGATATTTAATGGTAATGTGCTATGGATGATCTCATTCTACTTTAAAGATCTCTCCCTATTACAGAATATTCATGTAGTACGTGACCACTGACTGCTGCTTGCTCACCATTTCATGGTGTGCAATGATATTTTACTTAACCTTTTCCCAAAGCGTCAATGTTTAGACTCCCTCCAGCTCTGTCACCACACAGGGCGCTGTGGGAGGACACACTGTATATGTCCCTTACATTCTCTCTGCTCTCTGTCTCCGAGAGCGGAATTGCTGAGTTAGATGACATACCTGCATTTATTTAAATTTAACTCAGCAGAGCCAGTTTCCTCTCCAAAGGGCTGTGAGCATCCCAGGACCCTCTCAGGACAAGCCCTTTTCCTTTTCCTACTTATCTGCCATGCTTGTCCATCCAGCTTTCAAATACTTGCCAGTTTGCTGGATGCAAAGTGAGATCTTGTTGTTTTAACTTTCAATTCTCTAATTATTAATGAACATGAGCATTTTTTCACATCTTGTTAGCGTTTGGGGTTTCCCCTTCCTGTGAATCGTCTCTTCATGTTTTTTGCCTCCCTGCCTATTGTGTGTTTTCTTTCTGATTTATAAGCATTTCTTGCATATTCTAGATAATAGGGTCCCTTGTTGGTTTTAGATATTGCAAATATATTCTCTCAATCTGTTATCTGTTGCTAACTTTGCCCATGTGGTTTTCATTAAAATCAATCCCTATTTAAGGTAATAAATTCAACATACTTTTCCTTTGATTAGATCATTTGTTTTCAATCTTTCTTGCCTCATGAAAATGGATTTTAACAGATAAATTTTACTTTATGTACTATTCTCGATGTGTCTGCACATTTTAAAATATTTTTATGTTGCTCAGATATAAGTATTTCACAATTTCCTCCATTGCTTCCTTTTTTAGCAAAATACATAATGTTGAGATTTTAGGAACAGGGGGAGCTTTTGAGTTGTACAGGCAGACCTTGGAGATACTGTGGGTTTCTTTCCAAATCACTGCTGCAATAAAATGATTATCAAAATAAAGTGAGTCACACAAATTTTTGCTTTTCCAGCATATATAAAAGTTATGTTTACACAATACTGTAGTCTATTAAGTGTGCCATAGCATTATGTCTAAAACTTGTACATACCTTAATTTAAAAAATACTTTACTGCTAAAAAATGCTAACCATCTTCTGAGCTTTCAGCAAGTCAATCTTTTTGCAATAGTAACATCAAAGATCACTGATCACAGATCACCCTGACAAATGTAATAATAATGAAAAAGTTTGAAATACTGCAAGAATTTTAAACACAAGACACAGAAACGTGAAGTGAGCAAATGTTGGAAAAATGGCACCGATAGACTTGTTCAGTGCAGAGTTGCCTCAACCTTTCAATTGTAAAAAAGCACAAAATCTGCAAAATGTGATAAAATGAAGCACAATAACTGAGTGTGCGCTTGTATTTAAAGAAAATAATGTATCATTTTATTCACTGTAGTAAGAGAACATTGTTTTATGACACTGGTTCTTCAAAATTTATTGAGCATTTATCTGTGGTCTAATATACGGTCAATGTCTGTAACTGTTCCTTGTACATTCAGAAAAAGTGCACCTCAAACATTCTGTGGTAAAGGACGAGGGTTTCTTTTGTTTGTTTTTGTTAATTTCTAATCTGTCACAAGCCATTATTTTGCAAAGTTAAATATAATAAAATACTAGAAAATTATCATGCAATTGGATGTCTCAGCAGTAACAGATTGGTATAAGTTCGTAAACACTCTCAGTTTTCATATTTATCTAATTGCAGACAGGGAAGAACAGTGGTGGGCAGACACTAAGGAACCAGAAGGACTGTGTGCCCTCTGTTTGTTAGGCTCAGAGTTTCCAATAAACTCACTTGAGTTTATTAATTGCATTATTCATATAGCCTCTATCTCTGTCAATATTTGTATCTTTCAGGTGAAGGGGGTGTTTAAAATCTCCAATTAGTATTGTTTATATATCTATCTTCTCAGTTTGCCAGTTGTTCTGCATATTTTGAGGAGCTATTATTAAGTGTATATAGGTTCATGGTGGTCATAAGGTGTTTTTATTATTATAACTTTCCTCTTTTCCCTTAACATAATTTTGTCTTGATATTTATTTAGTCAAATGTTAAAATTGTCATTACATAATTTTGTGGGTAATATTCCCCTGGTAGTATTTTTTCCATCCTTCTGTTTAACCTTTCTTGATTCTTTTGGAATGATGGATTATTTTGTAAAAATCCAATCTGGAATTCTTGATCTTTCTGTTGCTGAGTTCCACACATTTTCATTGATTGTCATTACCCTTATATTAGGATTTATTTCTACCGTCAACTCATGTTTCTGCTTTACTATTCTTGTTTATTTTTTTATTATTCTTTCATGTTCTTTATTGGACAGATGAAATTTAAATTATAAGTTAGAATTATAAATTTTATTTTTATTCTCATAGTGGTTTCCTAAAAGTAGAATCCCATAATTATGTTTATTACCTTTTTTAACCTCAATTTTTCTGAATTGAGGTAAATTTTACTTACAATAAAATGCATGTCTTAAGTCTTTAGTTTGATGAGTTTTGGCAATTGTATACACCTTGATAGCCACCACCCCAAATAAGATGTTAAACATTTGCATTTCCCCAGAAACCTTCGAGGTCCTTTCAAGTTAGCCTCTCCTATCCCCCAGAGATGACAATATTCTGACTTCTGTAGATGTCTTTGCTTTGTCTTCTCCTTTAACTCCAATAAAAGGAATTACACAGGTCTTTAGTCTGGCTTGTATTGCTTAACAATTGTTTAGAGATCATTTGTATTTGCAATTATCTGTATTTTATTCCTTTTTATTGCTAAAAAACATTCCATCCTATGAATATATGAATATACCATGATTTTTAAAAGTCCATTCTTTTTTGATGGGCATTTGGGTTATTTTCAGTTTGAGCTATCATGAATAAAACTGCTATAAACATTCCTGTATGGTCTGTTTTGTGGTCATATGTTTTCATTTCTCTTGAGTAAATACCCACCAGTGGGATTGTAGGTCATAGGATATACACATAGTTAACTTTTTAAGAAATTGACTAACAGTCCTCTGAAGTGTTGTATCATTTTACACTTTTTCTGGCAAAGCACAAGATTTCCAGTTGATCCACTTCTGTGCCAATACCTGTTATCAGCCCTTTAAATCAGTTCAGTACCTGTGAGATGATATCTCACTGCAATTTTAATTTTCATTTCCTTGATGACTAATGATACTGAGCATCTTTTCATGGGCTGATTCATATAACTTCAAAGGTCACTTGCCTAAGTAAATCTTTTGCTCAATTAAAAAATTTGGTTGACTCTTTGTTGCTGAACTTTCAAAAATTTTATATAAACCTATCAGATGTATGTGCTACCAATAGTTTTTCAAGTCTGTGATTTTTGATTTACTGTCTCAAGATCTTTTGATTAGCAGAAATCTTTAATTTTGATGAAGTTATTAGTTTTATTTTGGTAGGTTCTACTTTTCATGTCCTGTCCTAGAAATCTATGTCTACCTCAAAACTGTGAAAATATTCTGTTATATTTTTCCCTAGAAACATGGGATTTGATTTTACATTTAGCTCTATGATCGACTTTGGATTACTTTTTGTGTATGGAATGAGATGAGATCCAGATTCATATTTTTTCCTATATGCCTATCTATTGTTCCAACAATATTTATTAAAAATACTTTCTTCTCTCCATTGGATAGTTGTGGTACAAAAATCTACTAACAGTATATGTGACAGTCTGCTTCCATCCTCCCTCTTCTGTTACATTCATCAATTTATCTATCCTGATGTCAATATCGAGTTGTCTTGTAGCGTTTTTAGTAGGTCTTAAAATCAGATAATGTTAGACCTCCAAAAAGGCTATTCTTTTTTAAGATCATTCCACATTCTTTACATTTCCATATAGATTTTAGAATCAGCTAATCTATTTTTCTAAAGCCTTCTAGGGTTTGGATAGTGTTTGCATGAATCTATAGATCAGTTTGAAGAACATTGACATCTTGACAAATTTGAAATGTCCACGTCTCTGTCAAACATACAAAGGCCTTTAATCTATTCTTACATCTTTTCTTTTTGCCTATTCCATGTTCACTTTGCGAAGAATTTTGTAACTCTTGTTCTGGGTGAACATGGATTTATTCCTCCCTTTTCTTTTGTTCTTACCTTTTTATATAAGAACGTTTCCTAAGTTATTTGATCGCTCTCACTTTCCATCTCTTGCAGAATTCTGGACTTACTTTTTTTTTTTTTAATCTGGTCTTTATCCAAGAATGTTTTCAAGGTGGATCTTTCTGTATCTAATCTTCTAAGGTTTTGTATGCCTGAGGATATTTTAAATTGGCTTTCACATTTAAATAAGAATTTGATTGAATGTATAATAATATGTCCAAGTGTTTCCCTCCTTTTCATTAGTTTGAAAATATTAATTCATATTTTCTTGCATCTATGTTGCTATTGAGAAATCTGATTGACAGTGTTCTTCTTGGTCCTTTGTAGGTGATCTGCCATTTTTCTCTTGAAGCTAGTAGAGTTTCTCCTGTGTTTTGATATTCTCAAATTTTCCTGCAATGTATCTAGGTGTGGGTTTTGTCTTACCTAACCTCTTTGGTCCCCTCTATTTGCAACATAAGATATTTCAGCTCCATTTTTTTTTTTTTTTTTTTTTTTTTTTGCGGTACGCGGGCCTCTCACTGCTGTGGCCTCTCCCGTTGCGGAGCAACAGGCTCCGGACGCGCAGGCTCAGTGGCCATGGCTCACGGGCCCAGCCGCTCCGCGGCATGTGGGATCCTCCCACACCGGGGCACGAACCCGTGTCCCCTGCATCGGCAGGCGGACTCTCAACCACTGCGCCACCAGGGAAGCCCCTCAGCTCCATTTTGAACAATTTTTTTAATGATCTTCCTCTCTGTTTTGGACATCCATTATGGTGATGCAAACGTGTTTAATTCTACCCTACTTACCTCATATTTTTTTCCATAATGTGTCTACCTATTTTTCCTCTTCTGACACCTCCTGAAGATCAAGTAGAGTTTCTCAAGCTGATTGTCTGCTTTACTTGTATGTATTCTGCACACTCTCAACTATTGTGTTCTTTCTTTCAACCATTACCGTTTTCATCATATTAATATTTTGGTATTTTCTAGTCTGGAGGCAAATGCTTTAGTTTAAATCTAGCTTTATCACTCCTTTCCTTCTTTCTTTCTTATATTTTGCTTTCTGTTTTCTTCCTTTCCCCTGGTCTTCTGTTTGTAATTTCATGTCTCTAGTATTAGAGAATAACTCACTCATTTTTCTCATTCTCTTCAGGAGCAGGTTTTAATAGTGTGTATGTTCTTTAGTAAATCCATTGTGATTTAGGATAAGAGTCCACCCTGACCTCACAAAACATGCAGGCTTGTTGCACTATTTTCATATATTTACATTTGACTTTCTTCCTCGTTAAAATTTTGCAAAATAAATGGAAAGTTTAAAAAGCAAAGAAAATCAACAAACACGGTGATGCTAGTAAATGCAGAGAGCCCAATTCCATTGAGGTGCGATAAGAAATGGAATCAGAATCTAACCACATTTAGGTAAATGGTGCGTCTATCCCAGCCTTCTGCCCAGGTGATGACACAGATAAAATCCCGAGAACAGAGGGATGCGTCTTGAATTCATTATTTGCTGTAAATCTAATCTCTCTCTTCTGACAGGAAAACTTTTGATTGAAGTTGTGTGTATAAACATTTTTCAAATTATGATTGTTTCTGGTCTCTCCATTGATTGAATACTCACAATATATTGTTTTGTCCATCTTCAGAAGGCTACAGTTGGAATAGAACTATGTCTGTCCCAGACACTCTCACACCCGTTGGTGGAGACTTGCCAATTTTCATGATATGTTTAGAAGTATCTCTAAAGAGCTCAAGAGGGAAAAAATCAATTTTGGAAAATTAGGGGTGAAACTTGTGTCACTAAATTAAGATGTGTTAAAGTCTCCATCCTAATGGTGGGGAGAGCTCTCATTGCCAGGTGATGGTGAGACCTCAGAGAGCCTTTCAGACCAATCAGGCTTTGAGTTTGTTTGATTGGGTCCTTGTAATTTAAAAATTTGGAACGTAAATAAGTACCCTTCATTGAAAAGTGTTATAGTACACTTGAAAACCTGTCAGTAACGGTGAGCTGAACCCCGTTTTTCTCACAGAGACATAAAATAGAGAGAGTCCCTAAAGTGAGCAGGCATTTTTAACCTACCCCCGCCCCCACCAGGGCTTCCCTCCACACACAGGTCAGTGCCCTGTCCCCACTGTGCACTGGCCTGGAAAGGACTGCAACCTCCATCCTGCTTTCTGCTTTCATCTCGAAATTTCCAACCCCTTTAGAAACTAGTTCAGACTCAAACTCACCTTACAAATCAATTTTGCATGTTAGAGATAAACAGAACTTATACAAGGTAAGAATCTATAGTATTAGGTAAATGAGTGCTTTTTTTTTTTTTTTTTTTACTGCCTGCTACACAGTTTGGGGAGCTGTGGGGATGAGATCTCAGAAATGAAACTATGATTAACTTTGAAGAAAAGGAATCTAGACTCAGTTACATTCTTGAGAAGTTAAAACTGAGCTCTGATAAACACATTTAAAATATAAAATACAGAAGGTATTTCTTCTTCTTTTTTTTTTTTTTAGTAGTACCACTGAGCAAGCAAATACATTAAATTGTATTAACCTGGAAACATGCTTGATGAAGAAAGGATATTTACGAATCAGAGGGTAACCATATTTCTATGTATTAAATAATGAATCACAAATACAATGGGGACAGATGGAATAATGCTCATAAACATGATTTCACAAAACACGTTCGTACACAGTGGAATTTTATAGGCAAAAAAGCCGTCTTCCTCTGTGCTAACAGAGCCTCCTTAGCCAAGGCCACGGTAATTAGTCCATTGCAGTGGTCAGGTCTGCAGTTCAGTTTAAAATTCCTCTGCAGGCAGCCTGCGTACACAAACTCTACCATTCGGCTCTATTCCCCAAGCCGTATTTTGCACCCCTTTTTTTCATGGCACTGTGTTTAACTTAGCACACTTTTTTGTCTTGTGCCTGACTTGGAAAAGTAGGACAAGTTTAGTTTTTGACGAGGTCTTTTTGCACTTTGAGTGGGTGGATTGTCTGCAAGAGTCTTTTCAGTCGGTCTCTGCGTGCGTTTGGCTTTTTTCCTTTGTGATTCCAAAACAGGGTTTGTGAGGAACACTTACTTGGAGATTTCAGGCTTGGGTTAGGCTTGGACACATGCAAATAGCTTAAAATGCTGAAATATTCAAATAAAGCCTGCAGAAGCAGGACTGTGGAGGCACCTGTGATATCTCGGATCTGCAAGGCTCATGTCTTGAGAACTGTCATTAAGCCTGGAATATTCTCAGCCAGCCAGCGCGGCTTCCATATTCCATATTTATGGCATGCAGTAAACCTCTGCTTTGCTTTCAGAGCTAGTGGGAGGACGTAAAATACACAGAAACGGGGAGAATCAGTGCCAAAGTGGTGTGTCAGGCGCAACTAACCTCACATAATCAGAAAAAGGTGGGACGCCCTGGATGCTTTCCTTGCAGTCCCCTCCTGCCCTTTCTCTTCACTTTAAAGAGATTTCTAAAATCAAGCGGCCGATACTGAGTGAACTTTGTTGCTGATACAACTGTGACCTTGCAAGGTAATTAGCAAGCTTCACGCATGTCCAAAAGGGGCAGAGAGGTGGTCTGTAATCTTTCAAGCATTGAAATATCTCTTTTGCCTTAAAGAAAATTTTAATGAAAGGTGCCATTAAAATGGAAGGCCTTTGTCCATCCTCAGAATGTCTCAGTGTGGGGCGTCTCCTGACACATTTAAATGGTCTCCCGCAGAGAGCGCGGCCCTGGAGGTTCTGTAGCCAAAAGCCTGTGTCCATTTATCCTTTCCCTTCTCTGCAGGAAGCAAGGACAAGAGCCCCAGGAAGCACTTTGGGGTGGAAACCCTGCCTCCTAGGAATGGGGCCCAGATCACAAAATCATCTCCTGGGGGCGGTCAGGTAGGTGGAGGTGTGACCACAGGCCAGCAACTGTGCCCTGCCCTGACTTGGCCAATGTTCCCTGGTGACACTGTGACAACTTTCTCCCTTTCACTGTTTCATTCAGCACTTTCCAGAGAATCAGAAATGCTATCCACTAGATTCATTGATCAGAAAGTTTATTTCAGGAAGATAAATGGACAACACGCGTCACTAGAGAGAATCATAATCTGATGATTCAAACGTTGGAGGGAGACACGCCTTCCTTTGTAAAAGAATGTCCATATTGTGAGCATTAGCTGTGGGTTTTATGTTTTAAGAACTGAAAATTACTATGTTCCTTATTCAGTAAACTAGGTATTTGATGATTTACAAATACATTTCTAAATCACTTGATTCTACATTTAAAAATTTATTTTAAGTTACTTATGCCATGAATTATGGCTATGCTGCCTGCTTGTCGGGCTATCCTTTAGGGTGAATCTATTGGTATCACCTAATAAAACTATTATTTGAATACGTTCTAGACCATAAGTGGTGAGAAAATGAACTAACCTTCCAAACCTAAAACTATAAATCTCACAAATTTATGTGTCTGTTCATTTTTAAAAATATTAAACATAAAGACAAGACTCCGTGCCCAGCAGAAGGACTAAACTCAAGGGCCACATGCTGTGATCACACCAATGAGCAGGGAGGAGCTTCTGATGGCCACCCGTGCACTCTCCCCTCAAAGTGCATTCCTGGACTCCTGGGGCTTTGTTCAAGGGCTCCAGGGGGTCTGTGCTAAGAGCAGAGGTGCTGAGACAGACTGTCTAGGTTGGGTTTCCTGCTCCTTCACTCACTAGCTCTGTGAGCTCCCCGGGTCTCAGTTTCCTCGTCTGTAAAATGGACACGTCTTGCTCACAAGCTTGTTGTGAGGACCCAGGGCCTCAGTATTGGGGAAGCTCTTTGAGGAAGACCTGGGATATAGAGGCTGTTATGAAAGCATTTGATAGAAGAAGCAGAACATAATCAGGAGGAGGGCTTTCATCCTCGGAGATCTGTTTCTGCTCCCTTCAGAGCCATGGTCAACAGACACAACACTCCACCATCCAGGTTTGGCGTGACTCCAGGATTTCCAGAGAGTGACGGTGGGATATGAATTCCCAGCCAGGGCAGACACTCCTTTCCAGCCAAGCTGCCACAGGAGGGAGACTTCCCTCCCCAGACACACACCTCCCGAGCTGCAGGGTGAGGGAAGACTGCTTCTTCCTGCCTTGCTCCTTGTGTTTTCTCTTCCTCCTCACCCATGTGCAGGCACCATGTTTCTAAATCAATTGTGAGTCCCTAAGATTGATTCTCACGGAATAGCAGGCCTGCAAGGGAGGCGTGTGATGTGCGGGTGCCCATCTTGGCCCCTGTCCATCTTGGCCTCTGTCACCTGCTGAGAGCAGGTAGTAGAATCCAGGGACTCGAGGACAGGGTGAGCTTTGGAGTTACTAAGCCAATCAATTTTGATAGTCCTGGATGAACTCGGATTCCTCCTGAACTCCCTGGAGCGTTGCTTGTGATGTGGGCCAGGGGCAGAGGGGCTCAACCGTCAGGACCCCCTCGAGGCCAGCGTGTTGAAGGTGGACACAGGCTTGTCAGGCTGGACTTGGTTCTTATCTAAAGAGTGGAGGGAATCTAGAACATTGGTGAGGCCGTCCAATTTGCTGTGGAAAACAACACAACACAAAACAAAGGAACCAAGCCTGGTTAAGAGATTGGTCCCCTGCGTCTGTACCTGACGGAGTTTCCTTAGGGACTCAGTCTGCTCTGTCTGGTCTGTGAGTGATGCAGTGGCGGGTGGGCTGCCCCTTTGTCGTGTCTTGACAGCGATGGTGAGCTGGCTGGTGATGATTCCCCCTCCCCCTCCACATTCTCGACACGAGGGCACTAAACCCTGTTGGCACTTGCAGTTTGAGTGTTTCCTCTTAAACGTCCCACAGCCTGTTGAGATCCTCACGTGCTGGCTGTGTGTTTATGGTTGAGAAAGGCTGAGCGGAAACCTTCCCGCTTCAGAGGCCCTCCTCTCTCATCCAGAGTGTTTGGCAGGTTTGGGATTAAGTGGAGATACTGTCTTCACATGGAGACTGTTTGTAACCACTGTAAAGTAGAAAGTTTTGGTCAGAATCTTAGAATATTCCAGAGAAGAAGTTCACCTCTGTAAGCCCTCCCACCTCACAAGAGATGTGGGCAGTAAGAGTGGGGCTGAGGAAGAATTATGCATCATCTTTTTTGTCTTGGGGAACTAACTGAAACCATCTTTCCAGAAAAGGGATTCAGGGTAGAAGAGATTGGAGAGAGCCTCTCACAAGAAGCTGGGAGAGGTAGGATTTCCCCCCAAAACCTGAGATGGGAGACAGAGGTCCAAAGGAGTTGACTCAACACCAGATCAACCCATTCCAACGTTGGGCCGCTTCCACCAGAATCGGATCCCCTGATGAGCTTGAGAAGATGCTTGGACCACATTTTGTACCAGTGGCTCAGATGGCGTCCTATGCCCAGGGTCCTGACCTCCCAGCAGAGGCCGGAAGGAGAGAGCTGTGTTCTCAGGGAAACAGAAATAGGAGAGGGAAACACAATTCCAAATACATCTCTGAAGCACCCTTCTCTTCTTAGTTCCAAATGAGTTGTCTGTTCACCGCTTCTCTCGTAAGAACCTTAATTTGAACTTTGGAATTTCAAATTCAGCACAATATAATGTGTTTAGGTGATACTTAGTGTTCATACATATTTTTGAGTCATTTTTTAAAACATCAGAACTGGCACATTGCACGGGATCCTGTCTTTCAGTGTAACACTTTGGGGAGCAGTTGCTATGGGTTTCAAGGGCCTCGTTAAAGCTGGGGGAAAATGAAGGCAGTTACTTACAAAAAACTTAAACACATAGAGGCAAAAAAGGAGAAACCGCAATCACGTCCAAGGACAGAGATGGTGATAGACCTGGGCTTGGGTTGGGGAGATGAACAGGAACCCGCCCTGGGTGCTGCCTGAACCCCGTGGGTCCCAGGCTTTGTGAGAGGTGGCTTGAGATGCTGAAAGGCACAAAGAAAGGCAGGTCCCCACAGGGGCACCATCTCCAATGTGGGGAGCTGCCTCTGGAACAGGCATCAAAACTGCCTGTGAACAGGCAGCCTCGTATTTAAGAACAACTTAAAAAAAAATCGAGTTTACAGAATCCCCCAGTTTGGTTTCCACATCAGTTAACAGGCTTGGCTCTGAGTGGCTCCTCAAAACAAAATACATCTTCCTGTAATGGGCTCTGCAAACCCCTGAGGTTACTTATATCACTTAATCTCATCAAATCCTAGCCTTTTCATCTGTAAAAATATAACAACAACAAGAACTTAACCACCAAATGGAAACAAACAAAAAACGGGAAACAAATGACAATTCTCTAGTATTGGATAAATAAATTGAGATTCCATTGTGCTTTTTACACTGGCATGGGGCAGGCACTCTGTAAATGTTTACTTTCTTTGAATATGCTGCAGACTCTAGGGACGATTCTAAATTACAAATTCTAAAAAGGTTTTGAACAACACCAGTGTTAATGGAAAGAGGAGGCTGTGTGTGATCTCAGGGTAAATAATTACTCCAGACCCTTTCCACTTGCCCACAGACATTCTGATCCACAGCTGTATTTTTCATCTGTTACACACGTGTATGTACCAAAGTGCAGTTTCTGAAAGGGCCACATTAGCCACATTAAATTAGTTAAATGAATTAAAAATGAACCACATTTAAAAAAAAAAAAAAGATGCAACTATGAAACTAAATAATTGATGCAAGCTACCCAAAATTCAAAAGATGGAAAGAATGATACCGGCTTTTGCTTTACCTTACATGAACATTATAACCTCTTTGTACCATAAAAGTGAATATTAGCCAATGTTTTGATTGTGAGGATATATAGAGATAGGAGAACACTTACCTATTTACTCATGCATTTATAATGAGTATAAAAATTAAATATACTAAATGTTTAGGATTGAGTGGAGACATACTTTGCATAAAGCTAAGATTTCTTTTAGAAAAAGACAAGTGCTTCTCTGGAATGCCTTTTGAGATGAAAAAATGCAAGGCACAGTATTACACAATTCCAATAAATGCAAAACATACATAACTTATTTTTCAAATGTAAAAAAGCGCGTTGGGGATTGTTTTTATAACGGCTTACACCTCCCTCTGCTTACCCCTGGGTAAGCTTTATTGATCGCACATCCCCATAAGGTTCCGACGTGCGGAGCTTAACTTGACACAAAGGCCCTCCGTCCCCAGTGTGTAACTTACTGTTGTCAAAGGGCAGGTCGCCCCCTGAAGCCATGCTGGGTCTTTCTAACCACACCCTGTAGTATTCCTGCTCCTTGGAGCAATGTTCTCCTGACGGTTCTTCTTTCCTTAGAGATTTTCCAGGTTATAGTCTATTAAGATTTTACTCTTACAATATTTTTAACTTTTTCCGTAAAGATGGGCAATAAACACAAGAAGTAATGGGACCAAAAGCTGTCAGGGAGCCAATAGTTCAACATAATTTCTGAAAATATGAACGCTCTGGATGGGGATGAATGGTCTTATTTCCATGGGCTTTATCATTGCCTTTCACCTCTAGTGTGATAACGACTATTAAGATTTTAATATACGGATTGAAAGGCTATATGCTTCAGATGTGATGAAATATTAGCATTGCTTCTGAAATATGTTTTAAACGTTGCACTAACACGTTGCCATGAATTGTGCTGAGGAGAGTTGAGACATACAGGCTCTAGTCTCACTTCTCAGAGTTATTACTGCATGTCATGGAAACACTTGAAATTTATGTTTTAAAACCTGTAAAGTCTTCTACTTAAGTATGTTATTAGTTTTTAAAGTTCTGTTTCAGAATAATCATGTATTTGTAACCAGAATTACTGTAAAAGAAATAAATTTGTATCTGAATTAGAGTCGTTTCTCAAGGAAGCAGTGAACGGTTCCTTGGAGGAAAGACTTTTTTTCGTTTTTCTGAGTAGATCTTTGTTTGCAGCTCTGTCGAAGGTGGCCACAGGAGGGATTTTGATGCTCCCCTCCCCAGCCTTCTATTTGGGAATAATTTATTGCTGATGGAAAGAAAATACTGAGCGTCCAGAAACCAGAATACAGTCTTATGGGCTGAATGTGTTTCCCACCCCAAATCCACATGTTGAAGTTCTCATCCCCACCTCCTCGGAATATGACCATACTTGGAAATAGGATCTTTAAAGAGGTAATTAAGGTAAAAGTGAGGTCGTAAGGGTGGGCCCTAATTCAATCTGACGGCTGTCCTTATAAGAAGAGATTAGGACACACTGACAGGCGGACGGACGAGTGAGGACACAGAGGGAAGACGACCATCTACACGCCAAGGAGAGGGGCCTCAGAGGGAAACACCCTGCTGACACCTTGCTCTTGAACTCGTAGCCTCTAGAAGGGTGGGAAAATAAACTTCTGTACTTTAAGCCATCCTAGGAAACCAATGCAGTGGGCCACTTGTGGGAGTTCCATTCTCCCTGGAGAAAGATATTAACTTCCAAAACCATGTGGATGTGCTGTTTATATGAGCATGACATCTTATAATATTTAAATCAAGGTGCCAGTGAAAACGTTGAAAGTCATTCATCCAGCCATCCATTTCCTTGCTGGTGTTAGTGGGGGACAGTGCGGGGTCACACTGTCACTTCTGTCTGTGCCTGCTGTCCGGGGGGTGGGTGGACATCCGAGCATCTCTGTCCAGAGCGACCGGGGCAGTGATCGGAAGAGAATAGCACATGCTGCATCGTTCTTTGGAAGATGCTTGATAGTGATGGTGATCACCGTACACCACCCTGGGGCACACCTGAGCTGGTCTTCTGTGCTCCAGGCACAATCCCCTTCCATCCTCGCCCTTGTGCTGATTTGGGCTGCTTTCTTGCCAAAGGTGCTTGTGTCAGTTCCTGCAAATTCCCCTCTCAGGAGGAACGGCCCCACCCCTTGCATTTCTGCTCCACATAAATGCTTTCCACACAAGGAGAATTTCTTTAAGAACATCGAGACCGTCCCTATCCTTTCCTGCCATCATTTTGGATCGGCAGGAACCAGTACAAAAAGACCCAAGGTTTATACACTTGCTACTGGGAAATAGAACAGTGTAAAAACAAAGCAAAGCAGATCCCTTTATCTTACAGTTTAGTATGGATTTCTGAAGGCATATAAGCCTCAGAGAGCATCCTTGGTATTGTCATCCTTGGGTCTCTTGTGTTAGGTTGTGTGAAACGAGTCACTTTCCAAAGAGCTAACACTCTTGTACACTGGAAATGTGAGGGAATCCTACATTTTTGATTTGTTAACCTTTTTTTGAAAGCAGATGGGCTGTTTACTGTGACCCTATTGGAGGTTACATCAGGTGTATCACAAGTTACTTCTAAGGAGGAACATGAAGGTGTTCTAGAAATTATCTGACAAAGCATCTTGTTATCAGAAACATCACTGCTGAAAGAAAGCATCAAGAATTTCTGCATCCTGGAGAAGGAGAGACCACTTAGGATGAGGGGGGCCAGACACACCAAGGAACCAAAGTCCTTGCAAACAGTGCCTTTGCACACTCTCCCTTCTCCTTTCCCACTCCCCAGCTGGTATTTGGTTCTAGAAATGGGTACTAATTTTCTTGCTGAATATTAAAAATAATGATACATTTTAATCTGATAGAACTATAAACAATGGAGCATTTATCTCTATCAGGGAGAGGAAGAAAGGGTGGGTATTACCCGTGTGGTGTAAGTCACACAGGTAGCAAAAACTCAGTGAATAAAATGATGTGAAACGATCTTACTTTTCTCAAGAAGTTGTTACCCAGGGGAATTTCTTACACAGTTGTTGTGCTTCCTGTCTCCATCCTTCCCACGCTCATTGTTCTGGCAAAAATTGTCTCTTTAGAATATTCAGATTCTACGCACTTAAGACCAAAGCATGATGTCAAATAAAATAAAAGCTTGGCTATGTCTCTCTTGTGGTCAGTCCAACATTTTGATTTTCAGTTCAGACACTCTTGCCCTCTCCTTATTTGTTTTCTTGGATTTGTCACACGCTTTCCTCCAATAGTCATTGGTTCATCAAGTAGTTCAAGGGGCAAAGTGAAGGACGTCACTTTAATTTGCTATTTTCACGCAATAGACAGGCCATGTTGGCCGACAGCTGTAGGACTGGAGGATGTCGCTGTGAATGTGTGGACGCGGCGATGATTACCTTTGGGCTTGACGTGTGCCTCATAATTTTGGTTGTGCCTGGTGTCATTTTCTCACAACCATCTCTTTACAAACACGGGGTCTGGGGCAGAGAGCCATGAGCTCTGAACGTGAATTATTATCTCTGTTGGTTGTTACGGTTCCCACATCAATCTGGCTTTTTACTCTTTGTGAGTTATCCTGGATTAGAAAAATATTTCCGTGGATGGAAGTTATTAGCCTCAATTGTGGCTGTTTCTCCACCGTGATTTTCCGTGATTTGATTTTATTTTTCTAAATGGCTGTTTGTATTATGCATGAAATCATTTTGTTCGCCTCCGGGGTTTGTGTGATACGAGGGCAGCGAACCGCTTTTGTTAGGGTCATCAGTAAAGTGATATATTGTCGTGAA